>NC_135379.1:67876162-67988662 GCF_049243985.1 Paroedura picta
TCAGGGTTAGGGTTAGGGCTAGGGTTAGGCTTAGGTTTGGGTTTAGGGTTAGGGTTAGGTTTAGGGTTAGAGTTAATTTTAGGGTTAGGGTTAGGGTTAGGGTTAGGGTTAGGGTTAGGGTTAGGGATAGGGTTAGGGTTAGGGATAAGGCTAAGTTTAGGGTCAGGGTCAGGGTTAGGGTTCGGGTTCGGGTTAGGGTTAGGGTTAGGGTTAGGGTTAGGGATAGGGTTAGGGTTAGGGATAAGGCTAAGTTTAGGGTCAGGGTCATGGTCAGGGTCAGGGTCAGGGTTAGGGTTCGGGTTCGGGTTAGGGTTAGGGTTAGGGTTAGGGTTAGGGTTAGGGTTAATTTTAGGGTTAAGGTTAGGTTTAGAGTTAGAACAATAAAAAAAATTATAAAAAACACTTATACATCCAATGGCCTTTCCCAACCATGTCAATTTTCCTCTTACAGGTCTAACAGTTCAAAAAAACAAACACAATAACCAGCCTGAGTGCCATGTATAGCAACCTGAACCGGACGTAGGAAACTTAACTGTACTAATTTCCCTATGAATTTTATTTAAGTTTCAATTTTAAAAAAATGTGAAAAAATACTTATACCTCCCATGGCCTTTGCCACCCATGTCAATTTTTCTCCCAAAAGCCTAACAGTTCAAAAAAACGGTATGCCCACCCTGAACAATATATAAAGCCACCGAAACGTTATAGAGGGAAGTTAACCGTACCAAAATCCTTATTAATTTACCTAATTTTTACAAGTATAAAAATCTGAAAAAATACTTAAACTTCCCATGGCCTATCCCAACCATGTCAATTTTTCTCTCACAGGTCTTACACTTCAAAAAAACCAACACAATGCCCTGCCTGAACAATATATAAAGGAAACTGAATCGTCTATAGAGTACATGACATGCCCTCCCTGAACAATATATAAAGCCACCGGAACCGTATAGGGGGAATTTAAACATACCAAAATCCCTATTATGAACCGTCCGAAAATCCATATTAATTTACATAATTATGGTTAGGGTTATTGTTTGGGTTAGGCTTAGAGTTAGGAAAATAAAAATTTTTTTAAAAACACTTATACATCCAATGGCTTTTCCCAACCTAGTCAATTTTTCTCTTACATGTCTAACACTTTAAAAAAACTAACGCAATACCCACTCTGAACGACATGTAAAGCTACCTGATCCGGATATAGGGAACATAACTGTACCAAAATCCCTATTAATGTACATAATCAGGGTTAGGGTTAGGGTTAGGGTTAGGGTTAGGGTTAGGGTTAGGGTTAGGGTTAGGGTTAGGGTTAGGGTTAGGGTTAGGATTAAGGTTAGGGATTTGGCTCGGGTTAGGGTCAGGGTTACGGTTAAGGTTAGCCTTATCCCTAACCCTAACCCTATCCCTAACCCTAACCCTAACCCTAACCCTAACCCTAACCCTAACCCTAACCCTAAAATTAACTCTAACCCTAAACCTAACCCTAACCCTAAACCCAAACCTAAGCCTAACCCTAGCCCTAACCCTAACCCTGACCCTGACCCTGACCCTAACCCGAGTCTTATCCCTAACCCTAACCCTAACCCTAACCCTAACCCTAACCCTAACCCTAACCCTAACCCTAACCCTAACCCTAACCCTAACCCTAACCCTAAACCTAACCCTAACCCTAACCCTAACCCTAACCCTAATTATGTAAATTAATAGGGATTTTCAGATGGTTCAGATCAGTATGTACGGTCCTGGTTGCTTTTTGTATTGTTCAGGGTGGGCATTATGTTGGTTTCTGGGAAGGGTTAGAACTGTGGAAGAAAAATTAACATGGTTGGGAAAGCCCATTGGACGTATAAGTAAATTTTTCTTTTTTTTTTACTTGTAAAATTGAGGTATGTTAATAAGGTTTTTCGAACTGTCATGTACTCTATAGACGGTTCAGTTTCCTTTATATATTGTTCAGGCAGGGCATTGTGTTGGTTTTTTTGAAGTGTAAGACCTGTGAGAGAAAAATTGACATGGTTGGGATAGGCCATGGGAAGTTTAAGTATTTTTTCAGATTTTTATACTTGTAAAAATTAGGTAAATTAATAAGGATTTTGGTACGGTTAACTTCCCTCTATAACGTTTCGGTGGCTTTATATATTGTTCAGGCTGGACATACCGTTTTTTTGAACTGTTAGACTTTTGGGAGAAAAATTGACATGGGTGGCAAAGGCCATGGGAGATATAAGTGTTTTTTATAATTTTTTTTATTGTTCTAACCCTAAACCTAAGCTTAACCCTAACCCTAACCCTAAGCCTAAGCCTAACCCTAACCCTAACCCTAACCCTAACCCTAACCCTAACCCTAACCCTAACCCTAACCCTAACCCTAACCCTAACCCTAACCCTAACCCTAACCCTAACCCTACAGAGCCTCTTGTGGTGCAGAGTGGTAAGGCAGCAATATGTTGTCTGAAGCTGTCTGCCCATGAGGCTGGGAGTTCAATCCCAGCAGCCGGCTCAAGGTTGACTCAGCCTTCCATCCTTCCGAGGTGGGTAAAATGAGTACCCAGCTTGCTGGGGGGTAAACGGTAATGACTGGGGAAGGCACTGGCAAACCACCCCGTATTGAGTCTGCCATGAAAACGCTTGAGGGCGTCACTCCAAGGGTCAGACATGACCCGGTGCTTGCACAGGGGATACCTTTACCTTTACCTTTAACCCTAACCCTAACCCTAACCCTAACCCTAACCCTAACCCTAACCCTAACCCTAACCCTAACCCTAACCCTAACCCTAATTATGTACATTAATAGGGATTTTGGTACAGTTAAGTTCCCTATATCCGGATCAGGTAGCTTTACATGTCGTTCAGAGTGGGTATTGCGTTAGTTTTTTTAACGTGTTAGACATGTAAGAGAAAAATTGACTAGGTTGGGAAAAGCCATTGGATGTATAAGTGTTTTTTAAAAAAAATTTATTTTCCTAACACTAAGCCTAACCCAAACAATAACCCTAACCATAATTATGTAAATTAATATGGATTTTCGGTCGGTTCATAATAGGGATTTTGGTATGTTTAACTTCCCCCTATACGGTTCCGGTGGCTTTATATATTGTTCAGGGAGGGCATGTCATGTACTCTATAGACGATTCAGTTTCCTTTATATATTGTTCAGGCAGGGCATTGTGTTGGTTTTTTTAAAGTGTAAGACCTTGTACCAGGTGGATATGCAACGGCATAGTTGGTGGAAGGACATGTCGTCGGCCAGACGAAAGGGGTACCCATCCACGGCCATGAGCGCAGCTAGGTCATGGTTCGTGGCCCTACACCCTGCCTCAAACCCCCCTTTTGGCATGCCACTGCCAGCCCAGGCAAGCATCTCCACCATGGTCGCTTTCCTCCCTCTAACTCCACCCGCTCACTGAGAAGAACTCTTAGGGAGAGCTCTCGAGGTGTAGGTCCCAGGTAGACTCTCCAGTCCCGTGCTGGTAGGTTGTGCCTGCACAGGCACTCCACTGCCAGCCTGTCTCTCCCCCTGAAGCAGGACAGCCTGGTGGTGCCTCTTCAGGTGGTTCATGAGGCCGCTAGTTGTGTAGTGACGCTCCTGTCTTCCATGACTAATCCTCTGCCTGCAGAAATGCACCACGATCCTCTGGCACTCTGCTAGGTGGGTTCCCTCCACAGTCTGGAAGTAATTTCAGACTTTGGAGCCTTTGGACGACGCAGGCTGCTTCAAGTCCTCTGAGCTGCCTCCTGTGAGGAGCTCAGGCCGGACACACCGTGTCCTGAGGTGGGGACAGAAGAAGGTGAGAGAGGGGGAAGTGGTCGAGATAGTGGGGAAGGGGGTGCCACCTCCATCTCTCCCTCTTGCACCACCTCTACCATCTGCTCCTGTACCCCCCCAACTGAAGCCTGCTGGATCCTGGAGGAGAAAGGGGAGTAGACTGGCGGGCCAGTCCCTCACACATCTCCTCCAGGGCTCTCTGCACCCCTGAGGTGATGCCTGGGAACATGAAGGACAAGCTACTCATGTCCCCAAGGCTCACCCCGAGGGAGAGATCAGGCAACTCTTCCTGATGCCCCCATGCCTTGCTAGCAAAAGGAGCGACATGAGGGGCTGCCTGATCAGCAGGCCCTGCAGAAGTGCCAGCAAAGACACCTGACTGACGCACCTTAGAAGGGGGCGCCCCGGCAGCCGCCTCAATAAAGAGACCCTTGTGGACACTTTATTGCACCACTCGGGCCAGAGGACTTGGGTCGGCCAGAGGACGGAATGGTGGAAGGTCGATCCAAGACAGGCCTCTTCTCAGGTGGGGGGAAGGTATATATCCCATCCGTTGTATGGATGTAAATGACAAAGTAATTTCTTAGCCAACAAGTATTTAAGGTTATCTCATAGGTAGTAAAAGAGAGGTAGTAAAGGTAGTAAAAATAGAGAATCTGTAAATACCGCTAGTTGCTATTCCTATACAACCATAAGAGTAAAATATGTGAATCGTAACAAACGAACTTGTGATACAACAGGGTACATGCGATATAAATCTGCAGGACAGGTCCTGTCCTGTTCGTTGTATGGATGTATTTCCTATAAGTAATCAATGATGTAATCAATGACGATCAAGTCATTCCTTAGCCGAGTCCTAAATGTGTCTTTAGCATGCATGCTATAATGTGTCTTTAGCAATCATGTAATCAGCGACATACAGTAATTCCTTAGCCAAGGACATTTTAAGGTTATCGTACCCAGTAGGATAGAATTTCATAATACTATGTAATAGTAACATAGTGGTATTCCATAATACTATGTAGTAATAATAGTATTCTTTATTACATTGATTACATTCTCTGGATGCAGTCAATGACTTCTATGCCGAGTATTTAAAGTGTCTTTAGCATGCATGCCTCTTGTGTCGCAGAGTGGTAAGGCAGCCGTCTGAAAGCTTTGCCCATGAGGCTGGGAGTTCAATCCCAGCAGCCGGCTCAAGGTTGACTCAGCCTTCCATCCTTCCGAGGTCGGTAAAATGAGTACCCAGCTTGCTTGCTGGGGGGTAAACGGTAATGACTGGGGAAGGCACTGGCAAACCACCCCATATTGAGTCTGCCATGAAAACGCTAGAGGGCGTCACCCCAAGGGTCAGACATGACTCGGTGCTTGCACAGGGGATACCTTTACCTTTTTAGCATGCATGCTATATGGATATAGCATTCGTTGTATGGATGTAAATGACAAAGTAATTCCTTAGCCAACAAGTATTTAAGGTTATCTCATAGGTAGTAGAAGATAGAATTTCATACCAGGATATGGTAATAATAAAGAATTTGTAAATAGCACTAGTTGCATGCTTGCTAAAGACATTTAAAGTTAAAGTTAAAATGTCTTTAGCATGTATGCTATATAAATCTGCAGGACAGCTCCTGTTCAAGTGCGGAATGCTATTCCTACTTGTTGTATTGATGGTATTCGTTAAATGAACGGTATTCCTATTCGTTGTAATCAATGACATAATGTATATCTAATCTGTAAAACTAATACTTTGTCTGTAATACTAATCTAATAATTATCTGTAATACTAATCTGTAATACTAAGTGAGCAATACAAGACCATCTGCAGCATATGATAAACTTGCGGGATGTTTTCTGCTAACTATATGAAGACGTACGAAGTAATAAAGGTAAAATGAGTCCTTCTCCTGTCAATGTTGTTTACATTTCTCATACACGAAAGGGTGTCTTTAGCATGCATGCTATATGAATCTGCAGGACAGGTCCTGTTCAAGTGACCAACTCTTAGCGGGGATATTTCCTATTCGGTTTATGGATGTAATGAAACAATACCCAGAAACACCATCTGCAGCATATGATAAACTTGCAGGATGTTCATCGAAGTCATCAGAAGTAATAAAGTTAAAATGTCCTTAGCATGCATGCTATATAAATCTGCAGGTCCTGTCCTATTCGTTGTATGGATGTATTTCCTATAAGTTGTATGGATGTAATCAATGATTATCACGTAATTCCTTAGCCGAGTACTAAATGTGTCTTTAGCAATCATGTAATCAGCGACATACAGTAATTCCTTAGCCAACGACATTTTAAGGTTATCATACCCAGTAGGATAGAGTTTCATAATACTATGTAATAGTAACATAGTGGTATTCCATAATACTATGTAGTAATAATAGTATTCTTTATTACATTTATTACATTCTCTGGATGCAATCAATGACTTCTATGCCGAGTATTTAAAGTGTCCTTAGCATGCATGCTATATAGATATAGAGCTCTAAGAAGCCTATTTGGATGAACAGAGAACTTCAAGAGGAACTAAGAAAGAAAAGGAAAATGTTCAGGAAATGGAGGGAAGGACAGAGCTCTAAAAAAGAGTACCTACAGGTTACTAGGCACTGTAGATCAATCATCAGAAAGGCCAAAGCTGAGAGTGAGCTAAGATTGGCCAGGGAAGCCCATTGTAACAAGAAAAGATTTTTCAGTTATGTGAGGAGCAAACGTAAAGTAAAGGAGGCAATAGGCCCACTGTTGGGTGCGGATGGACAAACTCTAACGGAAGATGCAGAGAAAGCAGAAAGGCTTAGTGCCTATTTTACATCTGTTTTTTCCCACAGGTCAAAGTGTTTAGGTACATCTAGAGATGGCCATAGCCAAAGGACAGTGTCTGGGTGGCAGGTTAACATGGATAGAGAGGTTGTCGAGAGGCATTTAGCTGCACTGGATGAGTTCAAATCCCCTGGTCCGGATGAAATGCACCCAAGAGTACTCAAAGAACTTTCCAGAGAACTTGCACAGCCCTTGTCCATCATCTTCGTAACCTCTTTAAGGACTGGAGATGTCCCGGAGGACTGGAAGAGAGCAAATGTTATTCCGATCTTCAAAAAAGGGAGGAAGGATGACCCGGGAAACGACAGACCAGTGAGTCTGACCTCTGTTGTGGGGAAGATAATGGAGCAGATATTAAAGGGAGCGATCTGCAAACATCTGGAGGACAATTTGGTGATCCAAGGAAGTCAGCATGGATTTGTCTCCAACAGGTCCTGCCAGACCAACCTAGTTTCCTTTTTTGACCAAGTAACAGGTTTGCTGGATCGGGGAAATTCGGTTGATGTCATTTACTTGGATTTTAGTAAA
Organism: Paroedura picta; assembly: GCF_049243985.1. Lineage (NCBI taxonomy): Eukaryota > Metazoa > Chordata > Lepidosauria > Squamata > Gekkonidae > Paroedura > Paroedura picta. The sequence goes on from NC_135379.1 coordinate 67,883,289, forward strand.
GCTTTTGACAAGGTTCCCCATGATGTTCTGATGGATAAGTTGAAGGACTGCAATCTGGATTTTCAGATAGTTAGGTGGATAGGGAATTGGTTAGAGAACCGCACTCAAAGAGTTGTTGTCAATGGTGTTTCATCAGACTGGAGAGAGGTGAGTAGCGGGGTACCTCAGGGCTCGGTGCTCGGCCCGGTACTTTTTAACATATTTATTAATGATCTAGATGAGGGGGTGGAGGGACTACTCATCAAGTTTGCAGATGACACCAAATTGGGAGGACTGGCAAATACTCCGGAAGATAGAGACAGAGTTCAACGAGATCTGAACACAATGGAAAAATGGGCAAATGAGAACAAGATGCAATTTAATAAAGATAAGTGTAAAGTTCTGCATCTGGGTCAGAAAAATGAAAAGCATGCCTACTGGATGGGGGATACGCTTCTAGGTAGCACTGTGTGTGAACGAGACCTTGGGGTACTTGTGGATTGTAAACTAAACATGAGCAGGCAGTGTGATGCAGCGGTAAAAAAGGCAAATGCCATTTTGGGCTGTATCAACAGAGGCATCACATCAAAATCACAAGATGTCATAGTCCCATTGTATACGGCACTGGTCAGACCACACCTGGAGTACTGTGTGCAGTTCTGGAGGCCTCACTTCAAGAAGGACGTAGATAAAATTGAAAGGGTACAGAGGAGAGCGACGAAGATGATCTGGGGCCAAGGGACCAAGCCCTATGAAGATAGGTTGAGGGACTTGGGAATGTTCAGCCTGGAGAAAAGGAGGTTGAGAGGGGACATGATAGCCCTCTTTAAGTATTTGAAAGGTTGTCACTTGGAGGAGGGCAGGATGCTGTTTCTGCTGGCTGCAGAGGAGAGGACACGCAGTAATGGGTTTAAACTTCAAGTACAACGATATAGGCTAGATATCAGGAAAAAGTTTTTCACAGTCAGAGTAGTTCAGCAGTGGAATAGACTGCCTAAGGAGGTGGTGAGCTCCCTCTCACTGGAAGTCTTCAAGCAAAGGTTGGATACACACTTTTCTTGGATGCTTTAGGATGCTTAGGGCTAATCCTGCGTTGAGCAGGGGGTTGGACTAGATGGCCTGTATGGCTCCTTCCAACTCTATGATTCTATGATTCTATGATTCTATGATTATAGCAGATACGGAATGACACACTGAATGCAGCCCCAATGTGCATGCCCAGCCTGCTGGTGGCTGGGGTAATGAGGAAGGGCAAACAATAAAAGGACAGGAGAAATATGTGTGCAATACAGCACCCATGTTCTATACAAGTGCAAAATGATCATATTACAGTAGTTTACAGAGAAAGGCAGGGAATTGACTGGGTGAGGTCACACCTGCCTGGAAGTATGAGAAGTTATCAGCTGCGGAAGGTTGGTACATTGTTGAAACATCCGGAACAAGTTCCTGACAGGGCGGTTTCTCAGTGGAACAGGAGGTGGTGGGTTCTCCATCTTTGGAAATTTTTAAACAGAGGCTGGATAGCCCTCTGACAGAGAGGTTGATTCTGTGAAGGTTCAAGGGGGTAGCAGGTTAGAGTGGATGAGCAATAGGGTTGTGAGTGTCTTGCATAGCGCAGGAAGGTTGGACTAGATGACCCAGGAGGTCCCTTCCAACTCTATGATTCTATGATTCTATGATTCTATATAGCATTCGTTGTATGGATGTAAATGACAAAGTAATGTCTTAGCCAACAAGTATTTATCTCATAGGTAGTAGAAGATAGAATTTCATACCAGGATATGGTAATAATAGAGAATTTGTAAATAGCGCTAGTTGCTTTTCGTATACGACCATAAGAGTTAAATATGTGAATCGTAACAAACGAACTTGTGATACAACAGGGCTTCTGCTGGTTTGAAGAAACAATACAAGACACTCCATCTGCAGCATATGATAAACTTGCGGGATGTTTTCTGCTAACTATATGAAAATATACGTAAGTAATAAAGGTAAAATGAGTCGTTCTCCTGCCAATGTTGTTTACATTTCTCATACACGAAAGGGTGTCTTTAGCATGCATGCTATATGAATCTGCAGGACAGGTCCTGTTCAAGTGTCCAACGCATAGCAGGTATATTTCCATTTCGGTTTATGGATGTAATCAGCGACATAAGGTCGCTGATTACATAGCCAGCGACATAAGGTCGCTGATTACATAGCCTTAGCCAACGAGTATTTAACATTACCATGCCTAGTAGAATTTCATAATAGTATTTAATAGTAACAGAGAATACGTAAACACCATTATTTGCTTTTGCTATAAAAATGGAATTCTTCATTTACCTATATGAATATGCAGGACAGGTCCTGTTCAAGTGACCAACGCTGAGCACGTATAATTCCAACGAGTATTTAAGATTATCATGCCCAACATTGAGAGGAGAACGACTAATTTTACCTTTTTTAGTTCGTATGTCTTCATATAGTTAGCAGAAAACATCCCGCAAGTTTATCATATGCTGCAGATGGAGTGTCTTGTATTGTTTCTACAAACCAGCAGAAGCCCTGTTGTATCACAAGTTCGTTTGTTACGATTCACATATTTAACTCTTCTGGTCATATAGAAAAAGCCACTAGTGCTATTTCCAAATTCTCTATTATTACTATATAGTATTATGAAAATCTATCTTCTACTCTCTATGAGATAATCTTAAATACCTGTTGGCCAAAAAATTGCATTATGGCATTGTTTACATCCATACAACGAATGGGATATATACCTGCTAAGCTTGCACACTTGAACAGAACCTGTCCTGCAGAATTATATAGCATGCATGCTAATGGCATTTTCATAGAATCATAGAATCATAGACTCATAGAGTTGGAAGGGACCATACAGGCCATCTAGTCCAACCCCCTGCTCAACGCAGGATTAGCCCTAAGCATCCTAAAGCAGGATTTTAACTTTATTACTTTGGATGACTCCAGCAAGTGTATCATATGCTGCAGATGGTGTCTCTGTGTATTGTTTCTTAAAACTATCACAACCTGTAGTAGATTACGAAATTCATTTGCCTTCATCAAGGTAAAAGATTAATTACGGTTATATAGCAAAAGTAACTAGCGGTATTTCCATATTCTCTATTGTTATTTAGGATTATGAAATACTACTATATTCTCTGTTACTATTACATAGTATTATGAAATGCTATCTTCTACTGGGTATGATAACCTTAAATACTCGTTGGCTAAGGAATTACTTTATGTCGCTGATTTCATCCATAAACCGAAAAGGAAATATACCTGCTAAGCGTTGGTCACTTGAACAGGACCTGCGGATTCATATAGACGGGCAGATTGATGCTAAAGTGTATCAGAAATATAAACACCATTTACAAGAGAATACTCATTTTACTTTTATTACTTCGTATGTCTTCATATAGGAAGCAGAAAATATCCCGCAATGTATATGCGGCAGATGGAGTGTCTTGGTATTGTTTCTTCAAACCAGCAGAAACTCTATTGTATCACAAGTTAGTATCTTAGGATTCACATATTTAACTCTTATGGTCATATAGCAAAAGCAACTAGTGCTATTTTCATATTCTCCATTATTACCATATACTGGTATGAAATGGTATCTTCTACTACCTATGAGATAATCTTAAATACCTGTTGGCTAAGAAACTGCTTCGTGGCATTGATTACATCCATACAATGAATTGGATATATACCCGCTATATTCATATAGCATGCATGCTAAAGACACATTAAGTACTCGGCTAAGGAATTACTTGATGTCATTGATTATATCCATATAACGAATAGGACATACATCCATACAACGAATAGGACAGGACCTGTCCTGACCAGGAGCTATTCTGCAGATTTATATAGCATGCATGCTAACGGCATTTTAACTTTATTACTTCTGATGACTTCTGATGATTACAGTGCATATAAAAAAGCACCTCTGCATTTCACTGGCAGTCTTCAAGGAAAGGTTGGATACACACTTTTTTTGGATGCTTTAGGATGCTTAGGGCTGATCCTGCATTGAGCAGGGGGTTGGACTAGATGGCCTGTATGGCCCCTTCTGACTCTATGATTCTATGATTCTATTATTCTTCCCTCTACACTCAGTATCCAACCAAGGGTTGATTAAAATAACAAAATGAATGGATCTTTGATGCTAAAACCTAGCCCTGCAGAGCGGGCTGTTGAACAGTTTTACACATAGGGAGTGCTCTGGGACTCCAAAGGGGTTCTCTGTGCGGCTGGAAGAAGTTTTTGAGAGGGTATCAGGGGTCTCTCCCGATCAGCTCTCCTCCTTTTCCCGATTCCTCCTCCTTTCCCCTCTCTGGATGGCCTCGATCTGCAAGCTTCCTCAGTCTGCTGAAGAAACAGACAACAAGTCTACAAGGCCAGTCTGAGAACTCAGGGCCCCTTCCACCTCAGCCAGCTCCCCTTCCCACTTCCCGAAAGACCACACAGTGAGCCCAAGGTTTAGCTCTCCTAGACACTTGCCTTCCCCATTGCCGGCATACAGGTCACAAGCCCTCCTTGCCCAACCCACCCACTGGGGATCAGGAGGGACAGAGAGGCAAGCAAAGGAGTTGGGAAACATCGCTCACCTCTTTCAATGGCCACAACTCCCTTGAGGGCTTGCAGGAGAACCTCATCAAAACTCCCCCGGGAGATCCCTACAAGGAAAACCCGTGGTAAGCATGGACGGCTCCTGCCCTTTCCGTCCACCGGCATCCTCCAGGCTCCTCCACTGCCTTCTGTTGGCCAGCATCAACTGGTGCCTGCAAGCTCGAGTCCATCTATTTCAACTTGTGCACTACTTCCCCTTCATACCTTAACCAAGGGAGCCCTTGGTTAAAAAAACTGCTGAGAATGTTCCAGAGGAAAGATAAAGAGGAAAGCTAGAGACTACTTGCTAACCATATCGTTTCAGTGTCAAAAGAGACCAGGCCCATCGCTTTGGCCACCGACTTCGATACGCAAACTTGAAGAGAAATAAAATAGAAAGAAGCGAAGCCTGGCCCAGTGGGAGTCATTGTGGGGACACTGAATGTCAGATGTTAACAGAAAACGGGGATAAGATGCTTTTTAGGTAGCTTGCTGCTTCCCAAGGTAGAGCAGGAATGGCAAAAACTCCTATCGGCCAATGCTGGGAACGGCAGGAGACAGATGCATGGTTTTTTTGCATCTGGAGGACTTGCCAGAAAGCCTGGGAATGCTGGAATATGATTCATGAGGAGAGGCAAAAGAGATTGAAAGGGCAATTTGCACAGTATACAATATGGACGTAAGGAAACAGAACAAGAAAACTCCCCCACACGTCTAGCTACTTTGTTCAATGCATGGCAAAAGCAGCTGCTAGGATCCTTCATGCAACAAGATGGAAAACAGAATCCTGACCAGCTACTACTGACTGATTAGACAAAGCATTGGAATATGGGACACCAGCAACACTTGCGTTCTTGAAGCAAAAGAAAGCGGAGTCCCATAGGAGATCAGATTGGGGCGGGGGGGAAGGAGGTGGAGAGAAATCCTCGACTTTCAGACTGGCTATGTAAGCCTGGGGGGAAGAAGCATCAGTATGTCATCTATGGTGTTAGGGAGATGTACAAGAAGAAGAGAAGCATAGTGAAATGGCAGCCTGATGTGTGTGTGTTTTGTAATATGCAAGCTGTAGCATTTCCCTCTTTACAGATCCAAAAAGGTCTAGTAAAAAAGAAAAGGGCTTAGAGTCCCTTTCGGCCCCTGCGTTCCCGTCTCCGGGGAGGATGCGAAAAACAGCAGCACAGGACAAAAAAAGAAAGCAGAGGTTTAAGGGGATGGCCCTGAGTGCCTTTAAAGCTCTCTTTAAAGCTCTGTTCTCTGCTCTAAACAAGAACCGCCACCAATTCTTGAAAAGTTCATGGAGGTTTGTGACGGCAGGCTAAAAATTGTCATGAACTTCAGTTGGTGAGCCGCTTGGTGCCCATGCCTACCCCTCGCATTCACTCTCCGTCCACACACACACACACACACACACATGTTCTGTCCACCAGAAAGAACGGGCACCCCACCTCTGTCCACACGATGGGACGAGGCCCCCGGCTCCGTCCATGCGAAGGGACGGGCACCCCAGCTGCGTCCACTTGAGGGAATGTGCACCCGTGCTCCGGCCATCTGAAGGGTCTGGCACTGTGCTCCGTTCATCTGTGTGGACCGGCACTCAAATTCTGTCCCTGCGAACAGATGGGCTCGCAAGCCCTGTCCGTCCAGACAGAGGAGCGCTCAAGCCCTGTCTGCCGCAGCAGATGGGCACTCAAGCCCTGTCCGTCGAAACTAATGGGCATTCGGTCCCTGCCCGTCGGAACAGATGGGCACGCAGGGTTGCACTCACTCACTTGCTCACTCACACTCTCACTCTGCAACCCTACGCAACCCCCTCCCCCCAGCTACCTGCCACTGATGCCCACCCCCACCCCCCCGGCTGACTGCCGCCAGCTTCTCTCAGCCAACATCATCAGGAGCTTCAGGCATCACACCAGGCTTCGGGTCACCTGGTGCCCCCTGCTTAGCAAGCCCTTCCGCCTCCGCAGAAGAAATTGCCTTCTGGATACTCCCCCGTCTGTTCGCACATGGCCCTCCTCTCCCGATCAGCTCTCCTCCTCTCTGGATGGCCTGGATCTGCAAGCATCCTCAGTCTGCTGAAGAAACTGACAACAAGTGTACAAGGCCAGTCTGAGAACTAAGGGCCCCTTCCACCTCAGCCCGCTCCCCTTCCCACTTCCCGAAAGAGCACACAGTGAGCCCAAGGTTTAGCTCTCCCAGACATTGCCTTCCCCATTGCTGGCATACAGGTCACAAGCCCTCCTTGCCCAACCCACCCACTGGGGACCAGGACGGGTAGAGAGGCAAGCGAAGGAGTTGGGGAACATCGCTCACCTCTTTCAATGGCCACGACTCTCTTTAGGGCTTGCAGGAGAACCTCATCAAAACTCCCCCGGGAGATCCCTAGAAACACACATCAAGTGTACAAGGCTTGCTTGCCAGGGGCGTAAATTAAAGATGTTTCAGAATGGCTGCCCAATCTCCTCAAATCTACGGATCGCTACCCATTTGTGATGGTCCATTTGGGAACGAATGACATGTCCCTGAATACCATCACTCCTATTAAAAAAGACTATCAAGATTTGGGGAGGAAGCTCAAGCAAATGGGGGCACAAGTGGTATTCTCTTCAATCTTGCCTGTCAAGGGAAGAGGAATGCGTCGGGAGAGGAAGATAATGGAGGTGAATCACTGGCTGCGTAGTTGGTGCCGGCAGGAGAGATTTGGTTTCTGGGACCATGGGATAGGCTTTCTTGAGGAAGGCCTGCTAGCACCTGATGGACTGCACTTATCGAAACTGGGGAAGAATGTGTTTGGCAGGAACCTGGGGAGCTTCATCAGGAGAGCTTTAAACTAAAGCCACTAGGGGAAGGAGACGATCAACATAGGGAGTATATGGAAGGAAAACGATCGGAGGCAGCCCAACTGGCAAGGCCAGCTCATAGGGAACCAAACTAAAAGGAGAGGGGACATGATAGCCCTCTTTAAGTATTTGAAAGATTGTCACTTGGAGGAGGGCAGGATGCTGTTTCCGTTGGCTGCAGAGGAGAGGACACGCAGTAATGGGTTTAAACTTCAAATATAACGATATAGGCTAGATATTAGGAAAAAAATTTTCACAGTCAGAGTGGTTCAGCAGTGGAATAGGCTGCCTAAGGAGGTGGTGAGCTCCCCCTCACTGGCAGTCTTCAAGCATAGGTTGGATACAAACTTTTCTTGGATGCTTTAGGATGCTTAGGGCTAATCCTGCATTGAGCAGGGGATTGGACTAGATGGCCTGTATGGCCTCTTCCAACTCTATGATTCTATGATTCTATGATTCTATAAGGCCAGTCTGAGAACTCAGGGCCCCTTCCACCTCAGCCCGCTCCCCTTCCCACTTCCCGAAAGAGCACACAGTGAGCCCAAGATTTAGCTCTCCCAGACAATGCCTTCCCCGTTGCCGGCATACAGGTCACAAGCCCTCCTTGCCCAACCCACCCACTGGGGACCAGGAGGGGCAGAGAGGCAAGCAAAGGAGTTGGGGAACATCGCTCACCTCTTTCAATGGCCACGACTCCCTTGAGGGCTTGCAGGAGAACCTCATCAAAACTCCCCCTGGAGATTCCTACAAGGAAAACCCGTGGTAAGCAGGGACGGCTCCTGCCCTTCCCTCCACCGGCATCCTCCAGGCTCCTCCACTGCCTTCGGTTGGCCAGCATCAACTGGCGGCTGCAAGCCCGATTCCATCTATTTCAACAATCTGCAAACATCTGGAGGACAATTTGGTGATCCACGGAAGTCAGCATGGATTTGTCTCCGACAGGTCCTATCAGACCAACCTGGTTTCCTTTTTTGACCACGTAACAGGTTTGCTAGATTGTGGAAATTCGGTTGGTGTCGTTTACTTGGATTTTAGTCAAGTCAGATTTTATTGATTTTATTTTATAGGCCATTACAATATTTTGTAAGATTTTGTAAGATTTTATTTTATAGGCCATTACAATAAAAAAGGAAAATATAAAAAGATTTAAAACATTTCAAATCAGTAAGAAAAAGAATGCGCAATCTCAGACAACAATCACTTAACATCATAAAAACATTTCCAGACTACATATGTCCACCTATCCTAAAGCTCCTCTAGGTACTTGCTCTCTGCAGCACCACTCTGGCCCTTATTTTCTTTGCTGCAAGAGCAAATAATGACATTTTGTTAGAAACAAATGAATTAGTATCTGCTAACAAAAACACAAGTTTTTCCTGGTCGGATTCATCATTTAGCCCATCTAGTAGGCCAGCTAGAAATTTGACAGAGGAGCGCTCAAGCCCTGTCCGCCGCAGCAGATGGGCACTCAAGCCCTGTCCGTCGAAACGAATGGGCATTCGGTCCCTGTCCGTCGGAACGGATGGGCACGCAGGGTTGCACTCACTCACTCGCTCACTCACACTCTTACTCTGCGTCCCTACGCAACCCCCTCCCCCCAGCTACCTGCCACTGATGCCCACCCCCACCCCCCGGCCGACTGCCGCCAGCTTCTGCCAGCCAACGTCATCAGGAGCTTCAGGCGTGGCATCACACCAGGCTTCGGGTCGCCTGGGGCCTTCTGCTTAGCAAGCCCTTCCGCCTCCACGGAAGAACTTGCCTTCTGGATGCTCCCCCGTCGAGAGGAGGGACTGCGCAGGCTTGAGAAGGCACGGAGTCAGCTCGGGTGGTTCTCCAAGGTTTATTTTACTTCTTCTTTTTGGTCTTTTGGACTTTTGAAGCTTAGAGCTTTTAGATTTATGACAAGTTCTGCAGCTTCTATCAACTCTGCATTTTTGGTAGGCTTTTATCTCTTTGTCTACTGCTGGGAACGGAACTAGTAAAAGAAAGACACTGACCCTGAGAGATAATTGAAAGGTAATTTGCCTGAAAGGAGAAACACCTGCCTGAGAAAAACTTCTTGGAGGAGTAAACTGGAGTTAATAGTGGCATATTGCAAGACATATCACCTGCTTATCCTCCCTATTTTTAGTACTTTTTGTTTTTATTCCATCTATTTACTTCTCTCTTTTTTTTAAAGCATTGTTTGGTCTATTTTAAATGTTTAAGTTTTTACTATTTTCTGACTACTGAGATTAACCTTCATGGTTAGATTTTCATCTGCATTTGATTCAGGACAGGACTGGTGTGATATTTATTTGTAAAGGCTATTCCAGCAGTTGGCTAGTCCGTTGTAACACTTATTGCAACTCTTATTCTGTCGCCTTGAAGATGGGCCGGAATAAAAGGGGCCGTGATCCTGTTGATTTATCCCCATCTCCTGTCTCCAAGCAATCTAAGATTGATGACTTCCTTGTACCAAATAATTCTGCCACAATTTATGCTGTTCCAACATCAAACTATTTTGCTCCTTTGGATAGCAGTGTCTCCATCAAAAATTACAGTGAAGAAAGGAAAGAGGTACCTACTGTGCTCCAAACTGAAGGCATTGACATTGAAGATAACTTCAGTGTGGCAGATAACATCAGAAATGACCCCTTTAGTCTGACAGCAAAAAACCTTGAACTTATCTTCAACAGAATAAAACTAATAGAGGCCAAGGTTGATCAACTTACTCAGATATTAACCAAACCATCCAGGGCCACTGAAACCCAGGTGGGACTAAATCCTGGAAGACAGAATGGTTCACCTTGCAAGCCTAAGAATATAAAGGAACCAGCTTGGAAACAGCAACCAGAAGATTGCCAGTTTCAGCTAAAGTGGCAGCCGTGCAAAATATGCTTCACCATCTACAAATTCAGAGGTCAGGCTTTGTTATGGAACTCGAAATGGCGCGTTAACCAGCATTTAAGAGTTCTCCTTAGGAAGAACCTTTCTTTGAATGAACTAAAAACAGTAGAGTCACTTAACATTCATAATCAGGTGCAAAGAGTTTTGCTTACCTTTGAAAGCCCAAAGATCCCAGCAATATTACTGCAACAGAGACCATTCCTCTACTCTAAAGGGGTTTTTCCAACCAGGGTATTTAACAATTTAATTTTATCTTCCTTAATTCCAAAGCTGCAAAACTCCAACACCTTTAACTCCAACTCTAACTTCTCAATGATTATTGCTCAAGAAAATGTTTTGCAGGCTAAGCATCAGAAGGACTTAATTTCATGGACAGACCTGCCCAAATAATCAAGAACGGACCCAGGGACTTTTGAGCCAACAAACAGTATAGAAGAAAATCTACTTCTTTCTTTTTCAGCTCTTCCCCCTATGGAACAAACTGAGATTACATCAAGATTAGAGCACCTAAGACTTAAGTTACTCAGTTCAAGAAATGATTTGTCAGATCCAAATTCACCTCTACTTTTGACCTCTAATCAGCAAACGACCAGTGTGCTAGAAACCCTTGTTGCTCCTGCCTCCTCATCCTCCACCCTGACACCAGTATGTTCTCAAGGACTTGTGGAAGAGCCCCCTAGAATACAGCAGAAGGTGCCTGAGACCAAACTGACTAGCATTATCTTAGAGGTCAATACAAAAGTTTGCACTGAGAAGGACAAGTCTGCTGCATGCAAAAATGGCTGCATCTTCTTGGATTCTGATGGCGATTTAAATAGAATATCAAGTGATGAACATGAACTGCTGCCTCAAGAAAAGGATGAAGATATCCAGATGACTCTACCTGCCCAGAACTTCCCTCTGACTATGTCTCGCCCTGGCAATGGAATTAATGGAACTAATGGAATTAATGGAATTAATGGAATTAATGGAATTAATGGAACAAAATGCTATCAGTAATGAATGACTCCCAATGAACACCTTGCAGCTAGCCTTGGTTTGCTGGAATGTAGCTGGGTGGCACTCAAAACGCTTAGATGGAGCCTTTGTAAAATATATATCTCAATTTGATGTTATATTCTTGCAGGAAACCTGGATGATAGATGATTTTTGATATTTCTAATTATCATTCAGTTTTGACAGCAGCCACTCCAAGTCTTAAGGGTGGAAGACCCCGGGGAGGTTTAGGAATCTTTATCTCCACCAGACTGAAAGTGCAAGTCCTCAAGTTACCATTTTATGCTAATTGGGTAGTAGCAACACTGCTGCATTTTAATAAGTTCCAGTTACTCTGCATTAACTTGTATTTACCTCCCCAGCGTTTACAGGCACAGACCAAATCTCTGTGGGGAAAAGTGGAATGTTATATTTTCCAACTAGCTTTAAAATATCCAACTGCCATGCTAATTGTTGGGGGTGACCTAAACGCAATCTATATTGATGCATTAATCAAACGTCTAAAGAACTCAGACATTCATGCCCCTAAACTTGCAGACAAAAGGTTACCCATACTTATGTATGCTGATGATGCAGTAATTCTCTCACAGACTAGAATAGGCCTGAAAAGGGCTTTGGAAGTTTTGGCCTTGCATTGCCAGGAGGAACACCTACTTATCAATTATACCAAAACAAAAATTATGTGCTTTAACAACAGGGCAAAACTTTTTACTTGCCATATTGACCAACATCGTATTGAGCGAGTTAAATGCTTCAAATATCTTGGTGTGATCTTCCAGTATAACGGAAAGCAAACTGCTCATATACACTCAGTAGCTAACGCTGCTCAGAAGAGTGCAGCAGCTATCTTAAGATTCTATCAAACTAAGGGTGGTGGCTTCATTCCTGCTGCAATCAAACTGTTTTCAGCCAAATCACTGGCTCATCTTACATATGGTGCCCAATTAGGCCCTTACTCCAATTTTGCTCCCTTAGAGAAAATTCAAGCAGATTTCCTAAGAGCCCTCTTTAATGTTCCAAGGTGTACAGCCAATGTAGTTCTCCGGCAGGAGGCAGGGTTGACAAAAGTAGAGACCAGGGCATGGATAACAATAATTAACTATTGGCTAAAAATTCATCTTCAACCTGTAGGCCTTATTCCTTCTTTCTTGTCAGTTAACCCACAACCCACTTGGTGTACAGAAATAATTAACAAACTTCTTAAAATTGGCTTAGCCCCTGATCATCTATTAGAAACGGGGCACAGACAAGCAAAACATCTGGTCTAGCAACGACTTATGGATATTGAGCTACAAAATGAGATGGCCCTACTCCCAAGCCCATATAGGTTACTAAAGTCCTGGGAGGGATTTTCTACTGGACCATATCTAACATATATCACCTTTACTAAATTTCGATGGGCTTTTTTGAGGGCCCGGTTCAATGCATTTCCATCAGCACTGCTAAGTGGAAGACTGCAGCGTGTGCCCATAGAGGACCGATTATGCCCTTGCAATTCAGGTGTAATTGAATCAATTGTCCACATTATATTATACTGTGACTTTTATAAGGTTGCCAGAAGCCGTTTAATCTTGCCCTTGTTATCAAGGTTTCCTGGACTTACAGATGATCATTTAATTAACATCTTGCTTGCAGATAAAGATAATTCTGTTTCTTACATGGTGGCAAAGTTTTGCTATACTGCCAGCAGAGTGCGGAAATTTTTGGCTATTGTTGATGCTAAATGACCTGACTATCAAAATGCTGTATTAATGTTTTGTGCCTTTGTCAACTCCCTGATGCCGAATGTCCTGTTAAAACGCTGTAATAATGTATGTCTGTAGATAATTTGATGCTGGTCAATGACCGTAATAAATAATGATGATGATGATGATGATGCTCCCCCGTCTGTTCGCACGTGACCCTCCTCTCCCGATCAGCTCTCCTCCTCTCTGGATGGCCTGGATCTGCAAGCTTCCTCAGTCTGCTGAAGAAACAGACAAGAAGTCTACAAGGCCAGTCTGAGAACTCAGGGACCCTTCCACCTCAGCCCACTCCCCTTCCCACTTCCCGAAAGAAAAACAGCGGCACGGGACAAAAAAAGAAAGCAGAGGTTTAAGGGGACGGCCCTGAGTGCCTTTAAAGCCCTGCTCTCTGCTCTAAACACGAACCGCCACCAATTCTTGAAAAGTTCATGGAAGTTTGTGACGGCAGGCTAAAAATCGTCATGAACTTCAGTTGGTGAGCCGCTTGGTGCCCATGCCTACCCCTCGCATTCACTCTCCATCCACACAAACACACACACACACACGTTCTGTCCACCAGAAAGAACGGGCACCCCACCTCCTTCCACATGAAGGGACAAGGCCCCCGGCTCCATCCATGGGAAGGGACGGGCACCCCAGCTGCGTCCACTTGAGGGGACGTGCACCCGTGCTCCGGCCATCTGAAGGGTTCTATACTCTGTCCGACGCTCATCTTGGTCCCTCGTCCGTCGCCCCAAATTGCTTCCCTGGACCTCCGGAACTCTGCTCCACCCAGAAGACAGGTAGATATCACTTCCAATCAACCCTTAGTATAGGTTCCTCCCCTATAAGCCTTTTCGTGTGCAAGGGGCTAGGAATGTACCTTTCTTTGCTCGAGTATGCATCGTTGTCTTTTGTCTAATTAGTGTTTGTTAATAAAGTCCTTTCATGTTTAGATCATTGTCTGCCTTGGTTCTATCTCAGTGACATAATTACCCAGTAAACTGGGCAATACAAGGTCCCACGTTACGCCACGCTGCCTCTTGCTGGCTCTACTAGCTGATTCCCCACAACTAAATTTAGACATGTGTCCTTACAGACACGCATTTGGCGTAACAGATTTGGTGGATCATGCGGGCAATTGCCCCAGGGCTTTTATTCCGTGGTAAAAGCAGAGGTGCAACTACCTCGGTTTAAAACCTCGGTGACCTAGGGGGAAAGTCTCTGAGTCGAACTAGTGGCTTTTGTTGTCTGAGTGAGTTTGCCAATCGCTGTTGTGTGAATTCTGGGTGGGCTGTTTTCCGTTCCCCTCCTTCCCTTTAGTACTGCAAAGCCTGTTGGCCATGGGCTAAAATGGTGTTCACTTGGAATTTGTTGTGGGTTTTGAGTGTCGCTCTGTGGGGACCCCACATTGCATCTTTCAGACCCACAGGGTGCCTCCCACCACAGTAGCGTGCGATAGGGAACCCAGCCTTCACGCATCTGACCTTCGCTAAGGCAGAGCTGAGGTTTCATGTGCTGTATATACCATGAACTAGGGCTCCTATCCCTCCTCTTCTGATCACGAGCTGTAGATACCGTGAATCAGTCGAGATTTGCAGGTGCTCCTCCTGACTTCGGGCACTCCCGTTAAATGCAGGGCAAGAAAGGACACCGTGCCAACCCCCCCCCTTTTGTTTCCTCCTATACCATGAATCAGGGTTGGTGCAGGCTGTAATCATTCTGCAGAGACAGAGGACACAGGCCTGGTCTTTCTTTTGCTGCGTACCGGAGCTCGGTGCCAGCAATCTTTGGGTTAATTCTTGGGTGCGTTGCCTGTAGGATTTCCCCTATCTCTTTGAGTGTTTGGCTGCCATAAGGGATGGCTGCAAAGATTGTTCTTGCTGAAGCCTTTCAGAACAAGGACAGGGTAGACCAGCTGACCAAGTGGGTCATGTCAAAGGGGCGCAACCCCTGGAAACCTGGGTTCTTTAAAGATCCAAATCCCCTGGAGAAACTTACAGAGACTTTTCAGTCCTACTGTGACTCCAGGAGGCTGAAACTGGGAAGTGTGAGTACCCACGCTGCCTGGGGTCTCTACATCGCGCTGCAAGACAGTGTGGCACAGATTAGAGAACTCCAAACAGCGCCGGAAAGGGACCTCCAACTAGCATTGGAAAATCAGGAGCGTGAGTATGCACTCAAGCTTTCTGATACAGAAACTCACCTTGAGTCCCTGGGAAAAGATCTTGAGAGAGAAATTGGGGAGCGAGACTCTGTAATCACCAAGCTCCACCGAAAAATAGAACAGTTGCAAGGAGAGAAATTTGACTTGCTGGTGGACAAAAACCACTATGCAAATCTGGTACAGGAGAAAGATCTCCAGTGCCAACAGGCTCTTCTGAGAGCAGAAGATGCCTCCGCTAAGGTGAAAGAATTGGGCAAGCTGCATGATCAGGCACAGATTGCAGCACAATTTCTGGCTAGGGAAAAAGCAGCACAAGTCTCAGCCATAAGCCATGATGTGTGCTGCCGTGAAATTGAAAGTCTGAAGCAAAAATTGGGGCTTCAGACTGCTCTCATTGCAACTGTGCACCCCCAGACACTCCCTTCCCTGCCAGACCTGTCTCACACCGAGCAGGTACTGCCAGCAGAGGCTGTCTCACATCCGCCAATCCACCTTGATTGGACGGAAACCTCCACTCCGGTCCATCCTGTCCAGCATGAGACAGTCCGGAGGCACATGGCAAATGGCCGTGTCGAGGTTACCAACCAGGAGAGAGTCATGATTTGGAAGCCTCATGAAGCGAAGGCTATTGGTGACCAGTTGGGCCCTCTCAACAGGGACACTGGCGTGCAATGGCTGTATTCAACCCTAGAGCAGTACCCCACTGCCAGCGGAGAGGGCCAATTGGTAAGGGTGTGCGCTACTGAACCAGATGCACAAGACTTACGGAATGGCCTACTCCAACGTAATATGGCACAGTTAGCTCCAATGAATTGGGCCCGTGAAATAGCCAAGTTGCTATGGCCGGGCCAATCAGCGGAGCTACTGTTCCTCATGGATAAGCAAGGCCCGGATGAGAACCCTGAAAGCTATTCAAGCCGCAAGTGTTTTCTTGCGCAGATAGGTGAGAAGGTTCAGGCAAATGCTCAGGGTATATGGAACTTTAATGTAGACAATTTTAAGACTCCATTCTACAATGGTCTTAACACAAGAACAAAAATTGCTATAGGCTTGTTCAACCCGACCAACATCACTTGGTATGCGCTCAAGGAGAAGGTACGGCTCGCTGGCGACCTTTTCCGTGAGGCGGCCTATGCTCAAGGTTCTCGAGTCAAGCATCCCAAGAAAGGCTCCCAGGAATCAGTGCAGGCGGTCACTTATGCCAACAGTGGCCCCCATTTGAAACGTAGAAGAAACAGGAGACACATCAGCTTTGGAGCAGGGAAAACCCTCTCTGGCCAAAGTGCAGAGTCTTCCCTTGGCACCCAAACTGCTGTGCTTCCCCCAACACCTCTTGGGAACCCTCAGCAGGCAGTTCCCTCTGCCCAGAATCGGTCTCAGCACCCGGAAACCTTCCTAAGGAGATACTTCTGGGCCGGGCTCAAGGAGGCCAGATTGGACATGGCCCAGTTCAACAGGCAGCCTCTGAGAAAGCTAGCCCTGGCCTATGGGAAGCTTACTGCCAACTCGGCAGAGTGCCCACAGCCACCTCCCCCTGCCCAAAACAGGGATAAGAAACAGAGTGGTTTTTCTTATAGTAACTTCCCCCAGAATAATCCCAAACCTAATAGAGATTCTGCCCCTCGGCAGCAGAATAAAATTAGTGACCGGATTTTTCTGTGGCGGGAACTTAGAAATACTGGGGCAGACATGACCCAGTATGATAACCAACCCACATCTGTGCTCATGTGTGCTTTTGTAAAGGCCATTAGAGAGAAAAGGAACAGAGACATACTTAGATATGAGCTACAGAAAACTAGCCCCCTAGAAAGTTCTTCTGAATCCCCTAAGGATTGGCAGAAGGAAATAGAGAAATTTAAAACACTTACCCAGAAACAAGATCTAGAAATTAAGGATCTTAATGAGAAAAACAAGGAATTCCAGAGTGAACTTTTAAAAGTAAAAACACATTTGCAAAATGTACTGGATTTCCAAAGCCACACAGATAATAAATTGAAAAGAAAATACAGCAGATCCAGCAACCCAGCTTCACCTCTTGTCTTTAAAGAACAGGAAATATTCTCAGTTCCCCCATCTCTGAGTCAGGAAGGAAACCTTGCCTCTGAACCTGTACAGAGTTCCAAAATCCAAGTTCACAATAATTGTTCAACATGTGTGCTTCCATTTTTACTTTTAAACTTCCAAATTTTAAATTTGGCTACAATTGGTAGAGCCTCCACTGATAGTTGCAGTCACACTGAAACAGCCCCTATTTTGCAATATAAAAACAGACTCTCTTTGTCTAACTGCCTTCCTAGGCACTCAGGCCTATGACTCATGCCTTGCTCTCCCCCAGGGAAGCAACTAATCTACATAACTAAGAAACTTTAACAGCACAGAAAGTATTCTTTCTTCTCAAATCGGGAAGGGAAGAAGTTTTGTTTCTTTAAAGACTGACCCCCACCTCAGGGAAGCAAGGGGGGGAAGTCACATATCCTCTTTGGGAAATGCGTCCTTTACAGATTTTTCTTCCCTTTTACATTTTGTCTTTTTATTTTTAATTGGCAATTAGAACATTTTCTTTTTGTCATTTTTTTTTTGTTTTGAATGAAAATCTAGCTTATCAGCCAGCCAATAAAGACCCTCTGCCCATGCATAGGAACAGTCTTTCCCTTTAAAGATACCAGGTTTCTCTGCCTAAGAATGGGAGCATCTGGTTGAAGTATTTCCATTGTGTCCAGTTCAAGGAATGGAAGGGACAATCGGACAATCCCCAGGAGGATTGTGCCACTGAAGAGCCCCCAGAGGTCAAACCTCCAGCCCCCACCACAACCGTTGTGGTCAAACAACTCTCACTGAGCAATTCAGGAGAGCCTGCATTAGAAGGTGTAGCAGAAACCTTCCTCCAGTTTGATACAGGGTAAAGGGAAATAGGGACAAAGACCTTGCCCGCTCTCGGATGCGAGGGGGGGAGAATACCTTACACAGCTAAATAAATGTATCCATCTGGTTAGCCCCAATTGGCATGGATGCTTCCCTGATGGATGTAGAACTGATGCCACCTCTTGACTGGCCAAACCAGTCCAAAATCCTCTGGAGATTGTTGTAGAAGTACAGCACTCCACGAACTCAACGAGTGAACGTTTCCGAGAGTCGACTGAAGATGGCGCCATAAAAAGCTGGACTTCTGTTCAGCTCTTCAGCCATGCCAAGGGTCAGGGGCTTCTGCACCTGGCTGACCTGAGCAGATACGCAAATCTGCTCGCCGGTCGCCCCAGGAACCGGGAACGGCATCCTGAGGGTCCTACAGATCCGTGGGGGAGGTAGGAGGACCGAATTCCCCGGATTAATAGCGGCCTGTGCTCAAGGTCACGATGGCGTCCTTGTCGCAAACAACTTTACAAGCTTGAAACGACCAGCTGACCCTACATTCTTCCCAGACCATCTTTTATCAGCGCTGACAGAAGCTGAAGTCTGCAACAGTAAGAATTGAAAGCTTTCTGGCTCTTCCCTTTCTTTTTCCACAAGCTCTTCTCCCCCCCCCCTTCCTCAACCAATTTACAAGTGAATTCCTTCTTTCACCGAGTGAGAGACTCCCAGCTAATTATACCCACTAACCAAACAAAGAAAGTGCTTTGAAGTTTTGTTGAAAAAAGTTCAGTGGGGGTAACTGACTTGATACGGAGATCGACAAACAGATAATTTGGGATCGCCCGTGCTCCTGCGAGACTGTACGAGACTTTCTGTTTCTAATTTGTGACTGCCTGGAACTATGGAGAAATTAACTAAGGCACAGCTTTTCCATTTGTTATGCGAAGGGAACTCCAAGATACTGAAAGCAGTCAATAAGCTGGAAAAGGAAATCCGTGGGATTAAGGGGGAGCTTTTGGACGGAGAGAGAACAGCTGATACAGCTTTGCCAATAATAAATCAAACGAAAACTCAATGTTTGGAAGTTAATCAACAGGAGGGGGAGAGAGCCAGAGATGTAAAAACCCAAAGTACCTTTGAAGAACCTGGGAAAACAGATTCAAGGAAGGAAAGCACCGAAAACCTGGAAGTCTATTCAGAGCAGGAAATGACTTGGATCAGCAAAATAAAAAGAGTCTATTCAAAAGCGACAGCAACCAGGAAGCTATCAGGAGATATTCCTGTGCGACCAGAGGAAGAGATCCAGATTGATAAAGTCAGAGCCAACTCAAAGGCGACTAGCAGCAAGAATCAAGTAAGAGATTTCTCTGGCCCTGACAGAAGGACAATCAGAAACACTCTACTATGGAAAAAAACACAATTTCATTTTCTGCGACCACCTGAAGGATGAGTTGAACAATGGAGTATTCTCCTGACTTCCTGGGGGAAAAACAGCAGAACTTTTAGGACAGGACCAATATATGAAGGGAACTGACTTTATATCATCTAAGACAATAATAGAATATATCCTTATAATAGATTATACTCTCATATGTATCAACAACTACTTTGCTAAGAAAGATGGTAATAACTCCTAGATCAGGATTAATATGCGATGGGAATTGAATATGTATGTCAATATGTATGCTAAAAGAGGATGACAAACCATACTTCATAGGCATTAATATCATTTAAGATAATAACAGAATGTATTCTTATAACAGATCATACTCTCATATGTATTAACCATCACTTGGCTAAGAAAAATGGTAAAAACTTCTAGATTAGGAATAATATGTGATGGGAACTGAATATGTATGTTAAAAGAGATGGCAAACCATATCAGCTGGTCGCTTCTTCTTCTCAATTTTTCTGTAAATGCTTTATATAATAATAAATAAAATTATATTAAAAAAAAAAAAGAGAGAACGAGTGAACGTTTCCCTGGCACTCGCATGTGCGCAGGTTCACTCGGTTATTTTGGCCCTAGTCAGGGAACTAATCAGACCTAAATCTGAGGGCCACATTAAGTAAAGCAGTTCATGATGGCAACCCTCATGCCGAATGACGCTGCCCTATTTGATTGGTGGGCTCTCTGGCATGTCAAGATTGAGCTGGGATTGCTCCGCCTGTTCGTGGCGACAGTAGTTCCACCGGAATTTTTCCAAATTCACCCTGTAGTTCTTCTTGGACTTCTAACTCAGTCCGGAGACATCCTCTATGTTAGCCACTGGGCTAGGATCTCTCTTCTACGGGTTGGCAGACAGTCAATGTCCAAGGTTGCCAATGCCGGGAGAAATAAGGCCTCATCTGTGACAGTGAAGCCCTAGAGGCACATCACTCGTGCCTTGCCCACACCAAAAACTGATCAGGAAAAATGTTCTTTTGGACGTGACCCAAGAGCATAATTCGGCCATTGGTTATCACCGGATCCAGCCCATGGCACCATTACTTAATCACTGTTTCTGTAAAATGTACTCAATCCATGAATGGGTCTTCACTTACACCGCTCTCCTCTGGACGAAGCAAGAGCTCCCATATCTCTCCTGTCATCCTGGGACTTGGTATGGAACCTCTCCACAACCTCCTCATGCATCCTGCTCTTTAGAAAACCCTGGAAGCAGTGAAAGCAGCTGGAGATGCTGCCATCTTGACCGCCACTCACAAAGGTACCACTTTAGCCACCAAGACTACTAACTCGGGACATCACCAGTGGTGGGAATCCCTCCTAAGATGGTCAAGCAATGCTACCAGTGCCATCAATTTCAAGATGCACCCCATCATCATCCTCATCTGCCAGATCACCCTGGTCATTGTCCTTTTCTGCCTCTCCTGCTGGGCAAAGGGACAATTCAACAGACTGTACCTGATTGCCTCGTACCCATAATGGACCTTTGGTCTACTCTGCGCCATCTACTGGCTGCTACTGAAATTCACCTCCTGACCTGGAGTTGGCTTTGAACTATTATGCTTCCTGCTTTTCCCCTGCCTGGGTATTCCAGGAAGATACTTCATGCAGCCCCAAGGACTATGGACTCTGCTCTGAACTGTTTTCTGCCTTTCACCAGCATGGACAGGATCCCTCCGTTCCACTGCATTTTTCTTGTATGGGTGTGGACCTGCATCACCTACAGCTGCCCTTCCTGTCTACCCATTCAAGATGGTGATGGAATAAAAATTCATCTTTGTTTGGAAGAAATGTGACTCTAGCCTACACATGGACTGGACTGAATAGCAGCAAAGCAATTGCAGCTGCTAGCCCTACCGGATTGGACATTTGATTTAAAGGGAAAGACACCTAACCTCTTTCCCTCCATGAGAGTTATGTATTTTATTTCATTTACTGTTATTGTATTGTTGTATTGATGTGTATCTGTGTGTATTTTCCCTTAGGTTTTAAGCATTTGAATGTAATTTTAATTAATGATATTTAGAATGTTTTACTATAGATTGTATTTGTAAAGGTAGATTGCTGCCCGCATGTTAGAAATAACTGCCCGCACCTGTCATAAGGAAAAAGATTCAGCTTTCTCTTCACCCATACATTTCCACAGTCAACTAAAAGGGACCAGCCCTTAGCTCTAAATACTATTTTTGCTTTTAATTTGGCTTTGATAGAGTAGGCAAGAACTGGAAACCTACCTCACCCTCCCAAAGGTCTTTCTTTTGTGGACAGTTTATCTTTACTTACATGTGTTTCAGTCATTTGTGAACATTCCAAAGAGTTCCACTCTTTGTAATTCCCAAATGAAGGGGGGGATTGTTATGTGGGCTGTCACCCGTCCATGAAAGGCTGGCACACCCGTGTCAACCCTTCCTGACACTCCTGAGCAGACCCTGGCACCAGAGAGCGAAAAGCCAGGTCAAGCCTTGCAAAGCATAATGGGAGAGCAACTAAAACCCACTTCTGGCTCTGAAGCAGGACTTGGAGTTAGGCTTCCCCCAACCTACTTGCTTGCAAACAAAAGAGGAGTTTGTCAGCACCCCTGGCAAGTACAGAGAGACAAAGGCACCCTACCCAAGACTCCCCTCCAGCCAGCCAAGCACATTGTCTTGTAAAGGGAACTGGCCACTCTTTTTCAACACCAAATCTAATCCAAGATTTGGTCTTTGTCTTTTCCCTTTCCACTATCCCCAGGCACAAGCAATCACCCAGCATATGCCAGAAATGGGCCATCAGCCCTTCTAGACAGGAAATATTTCTTCATATTCCCAGCAGCTAGTTTCTTTGTCTAAGCAACCCATTTCTTTGTTGGGACCTGGCTACAAGGCTCCTAGTCGTACCACGATTAGCAGGACAGTGTTGCCCTCTCTTTATAGGGCAGCCAGGTGTCGCATGAAGGTAGAGATGTCCCGAGCTTCAGGGACCGTACACTTCACGTCCGACATATGGACGTCATGTCATGCGCAGGATGCGTACATCTCGCTGACTGCGCATTGGTGGGACGTATGGGAGGTGCTGGGTGGGGTTGAGCCTGTTAGGCAGCATGAGGGCTGCCGGGCAGGCTGCCATGTCTTGCTGCACATCGAGCCCTTCAATATGCGGCACATGGCAGACAACATCGAGGGCAGCATTCGTAGAATGGTAGATGGGTGGGTAGGCAATGGGACGGGGGTCACCAAGGGCTTCTTGGTGACAGATTGTACCCTCAAAATGACCAAGGCAGTTAAGGGCACGGGCCTGAAGCACATCTCCTGTGTGGCCCACCTTCTCCACCTCGTGGTTAAGGATGCCCTTGGGATCGCCTCTAAGGGAAACGGTTCATCCGCCGAAGCCATTAAG
Organism: Paroedura picta; assembly: GCF_049243985.1. Classification (NCBI taxonomy): domain Eukaryota; kingdom Metazoa; phylum Chordata; class Lepidosauria; order Squamata; family Gekkonidae; genus Paroedura; species Paroedura picta. The sequence continues at coordinate 67,906,170 of NC_135379.1, forward strand.
TGCCAGAGGATCGTGGTGCATTTCTCTCACAGCTCGCATGACGTCTCAAGGCTGAAGAGAAAGCAGGTCCTGATGGGCGTGCCGCAGCACTGCCTTATCAGAGACGTCAGCATGCGCTGGAACTCCACCCGCGCCATGCTTGAGCGCTTGGTGGAGCAGAGGAAAGCCTTAGATGCCCTTGTCCAGGAGACAAGGATGTTTATGCCTGGGGAGTGGCTCACCCACCGAGAGTGGGAAATCATTTCTCAGACCGTGGAAGTGCTTGGGCCCTTCAAGACTTTCACGGAGATGCTCTCGTCTGTTACGGCGAGTTTGGGTCTGGTTGTGCCCATGGTCCACAATGCCCATGTGGTGTTGGCCCCCTTCCTGGACCCGACTCAAGGACGTGCAGACACTGTTCCTGCCATGCGCACGCTTGCAAGGAGGCTTCTGAGAGGGCTTGACAGCCGCTTTGAACCCCTCTGCAAATCAGTGACATACAGGCTTGCCGCCATGTGTGATCCGTGCATCAAGGGCAGCTTAGCAGAGAGGGAGAGGAGCCTTCCTGAATGGCGCAAGCTGCTCATTCAGAGGCTTGCCTGGTGGAAGTCCAAGGAGGCTGAGGTGTCAGGCCAGGCAGGGGAGGAAGGAGCCAGCACGTCCGCTGCTCCCCCCCCCCCAGCCTCTGCTGGCACATCAGCCACTGCGGGCCACCCCAGCGAGAAGGCTGAGCAGGGCAACTTCTTGCTGGGGTTCCTCCAGATCACTCCTTCTCTCGCAATTTGTTGTTGGCCCCACCCATCAAGCAGGTCACACCCTGGATCTTATTTTCGGCGCAGGTTTGATTGTGGATCTGGTTACAACAACAGCCGTGCCATGGTCAGACCACTATGCTTTAAAGGCTCGGCTAAGGCTCCTACCACCTCCTCAGTTGGGCGTCGAGCAAATTTTAGCTCGCCCACGGAGACTTATGGATCCAATAGGATTCCGGAATGCTCTGCGGGAACCAATGCCTCCTGGCACTTCTCTCAATGGCCTGGTCAATGACTGGCATAACAGACTGCTGACTGCCATTGATGAGATAGCTCCCCGACGCCCTCTCCGGCCCCGTCTCAAGCGAGCCCCCTGGTACACCGAGGAGCTTCGCGCCAAGAAACGGGAACTGAGACGGCTAGAGCGAGTTTGGAGGAAGACTCGTGACGAAGCCTCGAGAACATCTTATAGAATGCAGATGAAAGCCTATGAGATGGCGGTGAAGTCAGTAAAACGCAATTTTTACTCGGCTACCATTGCGTCTGCAGACTCACGCCCAGCTCAATTGTTTAAGGTAGTTCGATCCCTCACTGCCCTGATTGAAGGGCAACAAAACAGTAGCCAATTGGACATCAGCTGTGAGGCATTTGCGAGTCATTTTGCGGACAAAATCTCGACACTCCGCCACGACCTCCCCCCCCAACCTTAGATACAAATAGTGAACTAGAGTCCCCTTGGTCGTCTTTGGAGAAAACTATGAGTAACTTCAGATGACTCACGCTGACCGGTGGACAGGATTCTAGCGACAACAAGACCAACTACATGCCCACTCGATCCTTGCCCATCCTGGCTCTTGAAAACAGCTGGCATAAAGATAATGGGCCCCCTCCAGGAGATAATCAACCTATCTCTAACAACAGGAGAATTCCCGGAGGGTTTGAAAGAGGATGTGGTACGTCCACTGTTGAAAAAAACATCTCTAAACCCACAAGAGCCTAACAACTACAGGCCCGTCTCGCACTTAGCGTTTCTGGGCAAGATGATAGAAAGGGCAGTCGCAAACCAACTGACAGAATACCTGAAAGAAGCTTCAGTCCTAGACCCATCCCAATCTGGCTTCCGGCCTGGCCATGGGGTAGAGACAGCACTAGTCACCCTGACGGACGACCTCCGTCGCCAGTTGGATCGAGGCGGGTCGGCACTGCTGATATTATTAGACCTCTCAGCAGCATTCGACACAGTCGATCACGAGCTTCATCGATGCTGGAATACAAGGGATAGCCCTTCAATGGCTGATCTCCTTCCTCCAGGATCGTGGACAGAGGGTTGCAATAGGAGAGAAAACATCAGGCCGCCGGCAACTTACTTGTGGAGTCCCACAAGGAGCGGTCCTCTCTCCTATCCTATTCAACATCTTCATGCGCCCTCTCGCACAGCTGGTACGGAAGTTCGGGCTGGGTTGCCATCAATATGCAGATGACACCTAGCTCTTCCTCCTGATGGATGGCTGCCCTGACTCTCCCCCAGAAGCACTAGCCAGCTGCCTGGAAGCAGTGACGAGATGGCTCAAGCAGAGTCGGACACGACTACGCACCTAACAAGAAGAAAGGGTGTCTTTAGCCTGCATGCTATGAGAATCTGCAGGACAGATCCTGTTGGTGAGAAACGCTTAGCAGGTATATTTCATATTTGTTGCATGCATGTAATCAGCGACATACAGTAATTCCTTAGCCAACAACATTTTAAGGTTATCATACCCAGTAGGATAGAATTTCATAATACTATGTAATAGTATAGTGGTATTCCAAAATACTATGTAATAATGAGAGTATTCTATCTTACATTGATTACATTCTCTGGATGCAGTCGATGACTTCTATACCGAGTATTTAAAGTATCTTTAGCATGCATGCTACATGGCAGTGGTCCCCAACCCGCGGACTGCGGCCCGGTGCCAGGCCGCGAAGGCCATAGCGCCGGGCCACGGCTCCCTCTACCCGCCCCCCCAGTAAAAAACTTCCCAGGCCGCAAGCTTGCGGCCGGGGAAGCTTCTTATTGCGGGAGGGCGGGGAGAGGGAAGCAGGGCCGGGCCACGTGGCCGTGCGGGTGCGGCCCGCGGGCACAGCCCGCGGGTGCGGCCCGATGCGCGGGCGCGGTCCACGCAGGCGCGCCCCGATGCCCTGCCGGTCCCCAGCCTCAGAAAGGTTGGGGACCACTGCTATATGGATATAGCAGGTATATATCCCATTCGATGTATGGATGTAAATGACAATTTCTTAGCCAACAAGTATTTAAGTTTATCTCATAGGTAGTAGAAGATAGAATTTCATACCAGGATCTGGTTATAATAGAGAATTTGTAGCGCTAGCCTATGAGTATTTAAGATTATCATACCCAGTAGAAGAGAGAATTTCATAATACTATGTAATAGTACAGGATAGAACAGGACAGCTCCTGTTCAAGTGCGGAATGCTATTCCTATTTGTTGTATTGATGGTATTCTTTAAATGAACGCTATTCCTATTCGTAGTAATCAATGACATAATGTATATCTAATCTGTAATACTAATACTTTGTCTGTAATACTAATCTAATAATTGTCTGTAATACTAATCTGTAATACTAAGTGAGAAATACAAGACACTACATCTGCAGCATATGATAAACTTGCGGGATATTTTCTGCTAACTACATACGAAGTAATAAAGGTAAAATGAGTCATTCTCTTGTAAATGGTGTTTATATTTCTGATACACGAAAGGGTGTCTTTAGCATGAATCTGCAGGACTATATGAATCCGCAGGTCCTGTTCAAGTGACCAACGCTTAACAGGTATATTTCCTATTCGTTTTATGGATGAAATCAGCGACATAAAATAATTCCTTAGACAAAGAGTATTTAAGGTTATCATACCCAGTAGAAGATAGAATTTCATAATACTATGTAATAGTAACAGAGAATATAGTGGTATTCCATAATACTATGTAATAATAACAGTATTCTCTATTACATTGATTACATTCTCTGGATGCAGTCAATGACTTCTATGCCGAGTATTTAAAGTATCTTTAGCATGCATGCTATATGGATATAGCAGGTATATATCCCATTCGTTGTATGGATGTAAATGACAAAGTAATTTCGTAATAACAGAGAATTTGTAAATAGCACTAGTTGCTTTTCCTATACGACCATAAGAGTTAAATATGTGAATCGTAACAAACGAACTTGTGATACAACAGGGCTTCTGCTGGTTTGTAGAAACAATACAAGACACTCCATCTGCAGCATATGATAAACTTGCGGGATGTTTTCTGCTAACTATATGAAGACATACGAAGTAATAAAAGTAAAATGAGTCGTTCTCCTGCCAATGTATTTTACATTTCTCAAACACGAAAGGGTGTCTTTAGCATGCATGCTATATGAATCTGCAGGACAGGTCCTGTTCAAGTGACCAATGCTTAGCGGGTATATTTCCTATTTGGTTTATGGATGTAATCAGCGACATAATGTAATTCCTTAGCCAACAAGTATTTAAGATTATCATACACAGTAGGAGGTGGAATTTCTTAATACTATGTAATAGTAACATAGTAGTCTTTCATAATACTTAGTAATAATAAAGAATATGGAAATACCACTAGTTGCTTTTGCTATATAACCGTAATTCATCATTTACCTTGCTGAAGGCTAATAGAATGATTTCGGAATCTACTACAGGTTGTGATAGTTTTATGAAACAATAACCAGAGACACCACGTGTGGCATATGATACACATTCTGGATGTTCTCCGAAGTCATCAGAAGTAATAAACTTAAAATGTCTTTAGCATGTATGCTATATAGATCTGCAGGACAGGTCCTGTTCAAGTGACCAACGCTTAGCAGGTATATTTCCTATTCGGTTTATGGATGTAATCAGCGACATAAGGTAATTCCTCAGCCAACGAGTATTTAAGATTATCATACCCAGTAGATGATAGAATTTCATAATACTATGTAATAGTAAGAGAGAATACGGAAATACCACTAGTTGCTTTTGCTATATAACCGGAATTCATCATTTACCTTGATGAAGGCAAATAAAACAATACCCAGAAACACCGTCTTCAGCATAAGATAAACTTGCTGGATGTTCTCCGAAGTCATCATAAGTAATAAAGTTAAAATGTCCTTAGCATGCATGCTATATAAATCTGCAGGATAGCTCCTGTCCTATTCGTTGTATGGATGTATTTCCTATTCGTTGTATGGATGTAATCAATGACATCAAGTAATTCCTTAGCCGATTACTTAATATGTTAGGCACTTAATATGCATGCTATATGAATATAGCAGGGATATATCCAATTCGTTGTAACGATGTAATCAATACCATAAAGCAATTTCTTAGCCAACAGGTATTTAAGATTATCGCATAGGTAGTAGAAGATACCATTTCATACCAGTATATGGTAATAATAGAGAATTTGAAGATAGCACTAGTTGCTTTTGCTATATGACCATATGTGAATCCTACGATACTAACTTGTGATACAATAGAGTTTGAAGAAACAATAACAAGACACCCCGTCCGCCGCATATACCTTGCGGGATATTTTCTGCTACCTATATGAAGACATACAAAGTAATAAAGGTAAAATGAGCGAAATACAGTAATTCCTTATTCGAAGACATTTTAAGATAATCATACCCAGTAGTATAGAAATTCATAAAACTATGTAATAGTAACAGAGAATATAGTGGTATTCCATAATACTATGTAATAATAATAGTATTCTCTATTACATTAATTACATTCTCTGGATGCAGTCAATGCCTTCTATGCTATTTAAAGTATCTTTAGCATGCATGCTATATGGATATAGCAGGTATATATCGCATTTGTTGTATGGATGTAAATGACAAAGTAATTCCTTAGTCAACATTTAAGGTTATCTGATAGGTAGTAGAAGAGGATATGGTAATAATACAGAATTTGTAAATAGCACTAGTTGCTTTTCCTATATGACCATAAGAGTTAAATATGTGAATCGTAACAAACGAACTTGTGATACAACAGGGTTTCTGCTGGTTTGTAGAAACAATACAAGACACTCCATCTGCAGCATATGATAAACTTGCGGGATGTTTTCTGCTAACTATATGAAGACATACGAAGTAATAAAGGTAAAATGAGTCGTTCTCCTGCCAATGTTTTTTACATTTCTCAAACACGAAAGGGTGTCTTTAGCATGCATGCTATATGAATCTGCAGGACAGGTCCTGTTCAAGTGACCAATGCTTAGCGGGTATATTTCCTATTTGGTTTATGGATGTAATCAGCGACATAAGTAATTCCTTAGCCAACGAGTATTTAAGATTATCATACCCAGTAGAAGATAGAATTTCATAATACTATGTAATAGTAACAGAGAATACGGAAATACCACTAGTTGCTTTTGCTATATAACCGGATTTCATCATTTACCTTGATGAAGGCAAATGAAACTATACCCATAAACACCATCTTCAGCATATGGTAAACTTGCTGGATGTTCTCCGAAGTCATCAGAAGTAATAAAGTTAAAATGTCCTTAGCATGCATGCTATATAAATCTGCAGGACATGTCCTGTCCTATTCGTTGTATGGATGTATTTCCTATTTGTTGTATGGATGTAATCAATGAAATCAAGTAGCCGAGTACTTAATGTGTTAAGTACTTAATATGCATGCTATATGAATATAGCAGGTATATATCTAATTCGTTGTATGGATGTAATCCATGCCATAAAGCAATTTCTTAGCCAACAGGTATTTAAGATTATCTCATAGGTATTAGAAGATACCATTTCATACCATTATATGGTAATAATAGAGAATTTGAAAATAGCACTAGTTGCTTTTGTTATACGACCATAAGAGTTAAATATGTGAATCCTAAGATACTAACTTGTGATACAATAGAGCTTCTGCTAGTTTGAAGAAACAATACCAAGACACTCCATCTGCCGCATATACTTTGCGGGTTATTTTCTGCTACCTATATGAAGAAATACAGGTAAAATGAGTATTCTCTTGTAAATGGTGTTTATATTTCTGATTCACGAAAGGGCGTGTTCAGCATGAATCTGCGGGTCCTGTTCAAGTGACCAAAGCTTTGCAGGTATATTTCCTTTTCGGTTTATGGATGAAATCAGGGACATAAAGTAATTCCTTAGTCAACGAGTATTTTAGGTTATCATACCAAATAGAAGGTAGAATTTCATAACACTATGTAATAGTAACAGAGAATATAGTAGTATTTCATAAGCCTAAATAATAATAGATAATATGGAAATACCACTAGTTACTTTTGCTATATAACCGTATTTACTCTTTTACCTTGATGAAGGCAAATGAAAGTATTTCGGAATCTACTACAGGTTGTGATAGTTTTAACAAACAATACACAGAGACACCATCTGCAGCATATGATACACTTGCTGGATGTTCTCTAAAGTCATCCGAAGTAATAAAGTTAAAATGTCTTTAGCATGCATGCTATATAATTCTGCAGGACAGGTCCTGTCCTATTTGTTGTATGGATGTATTTCCTATAAGTAATCAATGATGTAATCAATGACGATCAAGTAATTCCTTAGCCGAGTCCTAAATGTGTCTTTATCATGCATGCTATAATGTGTCTTTAGCAATCATGTAATCAGCGACATACAGTAATTCCTTAGCCAAAGACATTTTAAGGTTATCATACCCAGTAGGATAGAATTTCATAATACTATGTAAAGGTAACATAGTGGTATTCCATAATACTATGTAGTAATAATAGTATTATTTATTACATTGATTACATTCTCTGGATGCAATCAATGACTTCTATGCCGAGTATTTAAAGTGTCTTTAGCATGCATGCTATATGGATATAGCATTCGTTGTATGGATGTAAATGACAAAGTAATTCCTTAGCCAACAAGTATTAAAGGTTATCTCATAGGTAGTAGAAGATAGAATTTCATACCAGGATATGGTAATAGAGAATTTGTAAATAGCGCTAGTTGCTTTTCCTATATGACCAGAAGAGTTAAATATGTGAATCATAACAAACGAACTTGTGATACAACAGGGATTCTGCTGGTTTGAAGAATCAATACAAGTCACTGCAGCATATGATAAACTTGCGGGATGTTTTCTGCTTATGTAATAGTAACATAGTAGTCTTTCATAATACTACGTAATAATAGAGAATATGGAAATACTATTTAATAGTAACAGAGAATATGGAAATACCACTAGTTGCTTTTGCTATATAACCGGAATTCAAGATTTAACTTGATGAAGGCAAATGAAACAGTACACAGAAACACCTTCTTCAGCATATGATAAACTTGCTGGATGTTCTCCGAAGTCTTCGGTTTATGGATGTAATCAGAGACATAAGGTAATTCCTTAGCCAACATTTAAAATTATCATACCCAGTAGGTGGAATTTCTTAATACTATGTAATAGTAACATAGTAGTCTTTCATAATACTAAGTAATAATAGAGAATAGGGAAATATCACTAGTTGCTTTTGCTTGTTGTTGTTATGTGCAAAGTAGTGTCCGACCCATCACGACCCCATGGACAATGATCCTCCAGGCCTTCCTGTCCTCTACCATTCCCCGGAGTCCATTTAATTTAGCACCTACTGCTTCAGTGACTCCATCCAGCCACCTCATTCTCTGTCATTCCCTTCTTCTTTTGCCCTCGATCGCTCCCAGCATTAGGCTCTTCTCCAGGGAGTCCTTCCTTCTCATGAGGTGGCCAAAGTATTTGAGTTTCATCTTCAGGATCTGGCCTTCTAAAGAGCAGTCAGGGCTGATCTCCACTAGGACTGACCGATTTGTTCGCCTTGCAGTCCAAGGGACTCGCAAGAGTCTTCTCCAGCACCAGAGTTCAAAAGCCTAAATTCTTTGACGCTCGGCCTTCCTTATGGTCCAACTTTCGCAACCATACATTGCAACTGGGAAGACCATAGCCTTGACTAAACGCACTTTTGTTGGCAGGGTGATGTCTCTGCTTTTTAGGATGCTGTCTAGATTTGCCATAGCTTTCCTCCCCAGGAGCAAGCGTCTTTTAATTTCTTTGCTGCAGTCCCCATCTGCAGTGATTTTGGAGCCCAGGAAAATAAAATCTGTCACTATCTCCATTTCTTCCCCATCTATTTGCCATGAATTGAGAGGGCCGGATGCCATGATCTTTGTTTTCTTGATGTTGAGTTTCAAACCAACTTTTGCACTCTCCTCTTTCACCCGCATCAACAGGCTCTTTAGTTCCTCTTCACTTTCTGCCATTAGAGTGGTATCATCTGCATATCTGAGGTTGTTGATATTTCTCCCTGCAATCTTGATCCCAATTTGTGACTCCTCTAATCTCGCATTTCTCATGATGTGCTCTGCATACAAGTTAAATAGGCAAGGCGACAGTATACAGCCTTGCCGAACTCCTTTCTCAATTTTGAACCAGTTAGTGATTCCATGTTCAGTTCTCACTGTTGCTTCCTGACCTGCATATAAATTTCTCACGAGACAAATAAGATGCTCTGGTATTCCCATCTCTTTAAGAACTTGCCACAATTTGTTGTGCTCCACACAATCAAAGGCTTTAGCATAGTCAATGAAGCAGAAGTAGACGTTCTTCTGGTACTCCCTAGCTTTCTCCATGATCCAGCGTATGTTGGCAATTTGATCTCTAGTTCCTCTGCCTCTTCGAAATCCTGCCTGTACTTCTGGAAGTTCTCGGTCCACATATTGCTGGAGCCTAGCTTGTAGGATTTTGAGCATAACTTTGCTAGCATGAGAAATTAGTGCAATGGTGCGGTAGTTTGAACATTCTTTGGCATTGCCCTTCTTTGGGATTGGAATGTAAACTGACCTTTTCCAATCCTGTGGCCATTGTTGAGTTTTCCAAATTTACTGGCATATTGAGTGTAGCACTTTTACTACATCGTCCTTTAAGATTTTGAATAGTTCAACTGGAATGTTGTCACCACCACTAGCTTTATTGTTGCTCAGACTTCCTAAGGCCCATTTGACTTCACATTCCAGGATGCCGGGCTCCAGGTCAGTAACTACCCCATTGTGGTCATCAGGGATGTTAAGCTCGCTCTTGTATAGCTCTTCTGTATAATTTTGCCACCTTTGTTTAATCTCTTCTGCTTCTGTGAGGTCCCTACCATTTTGGTCCCTTATCATACCCATCTTTGCATGAAACGTTCTCTTCATATCTCCAATTTTCTTGAAAAGATCTCTGGTCCTCCCCATTCTATTGTTTTCTTCTATTTGTTTGCACTGTTCATTTAAGAAGGCATTCTTATCTCTTCTAGCTTTTCTCTGGAATTCTGCATTCAATTGGGTGTATCTTTCTCTTTCTCCCTTGCCTTTCACTTCCCTTCTCTCCTTAGCTATTTGTAAAGCTTCCTCAGACAGCCATTTTGATTTCTTGCATTTCTTTTTCTTTGGGATGGTTTTAGTTGCTACCTCTTGTACAATGTCGCGAACCTCCGTCCATAGTTCTTCAGGCACTCTATCTATCAGATCTAATTCCTTAAATCTATTTGTCACCTCTACTGTGTATTCGTCAGGAATATGATTTAGTTCATACCTGAGTGGCCTAGTGCTTTTCCCTACTTTCTTCAATTTAAGCCTAAATTTTGCAACAAGAAGCTCATGATCTGAACCACAATCAGCTCCTGGTCTTGTTTTTATTGACTGGATAGAACTTTTCCATCTTTGGCTGCAGAGCACATAGTCAATCTGATTTCTGTGTTGACCGTCTGGTGATGTCCATGTGTAGAGTCGTCTCTTGGGTTGTTGGAAAAGAGTGTTTGCTATGACCATTGTATTCTCTTGACAAAATTCTACCAGCCTGTGCCCTGCTTCATTTTGTACTCCAAGGCCAAACTTGCCTGTTATCCCGGTTATTTTTTGGCTTCCTACTTTAGCATTCCAATCCCCCATGATGATAAGCACATCATTTTTTGGCGTTGCTTCTAGAAGGTGTTGTAGGGCTTCATAGAACTGATCAACTTCATCCTCTTCAGCAGCAGTGGTTGGGGCGTACACCTGGATCACTGTGATGTTGAATGGTTTGCCTTGGATTCGAACTGAGATCATTCTGTCATTTTGGGGATTGTATCCCATGACTGCTTTTCCTACTCTCTTATTGATTATGAAGGCTACTCCATTTCTTCTGCGAGATTCTTGTCCACAGTAGTATACCTGATGGTCATCTGAATTAAATTCACCCATTCCTGTCCATTTTAGTTCACTGATTCCTAAAATGTCGATGTTCAGTCTTGTCATTTCTTGTTTGACCACGTCCAGCTTACCTTGATTCATGGATCTGACGTTCCAGGTTCCTATGGAATAAAAATCTTTACAGCATCGGACTGTCTTTTCGCCACCAGTTACTTCCACAACTGAGCGTCCTTTCGGCTTTGGCCCAGTCGCTTCATTCATTCTGGCGCTACTCGTACTAGCCGTCTGCTCATCCCCAGTAGCATATTGGACACCTTCCGACCTGAGGGACTCATCTTCCGGCGTCATATCGTTATGCCTATTGGAACTGTCCATAGAGTTTTCATGGCAAAGATACTGGAGTGGTTTGCCATTTCCTTCTCCAGTGGATCACCTTTTGTCTGAGCTCTCAGCTATGACCTGTCCGTCTTGGGTGGCCCTGCACGGTATAGCTCATAGCTTCACTGAACTACGCAAGCCCCCTTGCCACAACAAGGCAGCGATCCTTGAAGGGGGAGTTGCTTTTGCTATATAACCGTAATTCTTCATTTACCTTGATGAAGGCTAATAGAACGATTTGGGAATCTACGAAAAGTTGTGATAGTTTTACGAAACAATAACCAGAGGCACCACGTGCGGCATATGATAAACATGCTGGATGTTCTCCGAAGTCATCAGAAGTAATAAAGTTAAAATGTCTTTACCATGTATGCTCTATAAATCTGCAGGACAGCTCGTGTTCAAGTGCGGTATGCAATTCCTATTTTTTTTTGGATGCTATTCGTTAAATGAACGCTATTCCTATTTGTCGTAATCAATGACATAAAGTATATCTAATCTGTAATATGAGCCTCTTGTGGCGCAGAGTGGTAAGGCAGCCATCTGACAGCTTTGCCCATAAGGCTGGGAGTTCAATCCCAGCAGCCGGCTCAAGGTTGACTCAGCCTTCCATCCTTCCGAGGTCGGTAAAATGAGTACCCAGCTTGCTGGGGGGTAAACGGTAATGACTGGGGAAGGCACTGGCAAACCACCCCGTATTGAGTCTGCCAAGAAAACGCTAGAGGGCGTCACCCCAAGGGTCAGACATGACTCGGTGCTTGCACAGGGGATACCTTTACCTTTACCTTTAATCTGTAATACTAATACTTTCTCTGTAATACTAATCTAATAATTATCTGTAATACTAATCTGTAATACTAATAATACTAATACTAAAGTAATACTAATCTGCAGGACGGCCCTGTTCAAGTGACCAAGGCTTAGCAGGTATATTTCCTATTCAGTTTATGGATGTAATCAGCGACATTTAAGGTTATCATACGAGTATTTAAGGTTATCATACCAAGTAGAAGATAGAATTTCATAATACTATGTAATAGTAATAGAGAATATGGAAATACCACTAGTTGCTTTTGATATATACCCGGAATTCATCATTTACCTTGATGAAGGCAAATTAAACAATACCCAGAAACACCATCTTCAGCATATGATAAACCTGCTGGATGTTCTCCGAAGTCATCAGAAGTAATAAAGTTAAAATATCCTTAGCTTGCATGCTATATAAATCTGCAGGATAGCTCCTGTCCTATTCGTTTTATGGATGTATTTCCTATTCGTTGTATGGATGTAATCAATGACATCAAGTAATTCCTTAGCCGAGTACTTAACGTGTCTTTAGCATGCATGCTATATGAATATAGCAGGTATATATCCAATTCATTGTATGGATGTAATCAATGCCATAATTCTGCAGGACAGGTTCTGTTCAAGTGTGCAATGCTTAGCAGGTATATATCCCATTCGTTGTATGGACGTAAACAATGGCGAATGGGACTTACCCCGGGCGCGTTTGCCGTTGCGGGGAAGCCCTTGCTGAGGAAGAAGCAGGGCAGGGTCTGCAAGTCCCAACAAGCCCTGGGGCGGCGTCTGGCAGCGCGGTGGAGGACGGCTGGGGAAGAAGGGTCCCGTTTTGGCTCTTCCCAGCCTCCTCTGCCCGCGCTTTATTTGGAAGCGGTTGAGAGGCTTCTGCCTCTTTCCCGCTTCTCTGCCGCCGTGGTTGGAGCTGCTTTTGGGAGCTCCGATCTCGGCCAAGCGCAAGGGAGGGTTTTTTTGCTCGGGAGACAGGCCTGAGTGCTTCAAAAAAAAAAAGAGAGAGAACCTAGACGGCCGAGGCGCTTACGGTGGCCGGAGATTTAAAAAAAAAAAAAAGATCTTGTGGGTTAGTGGCCGTGGCACTGACAGCGGCCGAATAGCTTTCAAAAAAAAAGAAAAGAAAGAAAGATAGAGAGAGAGAGGCAGAGTAAGCGGGCAGAGCATGGCCCCGGGGCGTAAGCGGGCAGAGCATGGCCCCGGTCTGAACGGGCGCAGCCTGCGGGCCATTGGGAGTCGGGCCAGTCGCCCTCAATTAGGCCGAGGGAAAGTCCGGGGGCTGCACAGGGGGCGGGCGCGAGGTCAGCTGCGCGGGGGCAGGCTGCCCGTAATCAGTCACACGAGGCTCTTGGGTCTCAGGGAGCTGGAGGCTTGAATGGAGTAGGGACTGAGCCTTCTCGTTATGGGACCAGGGGAGACTTGTGTAGGGCTCAGGAAATGGCTAGGGGTATTCCCCCTTCAGCAATGGTTACCTCAGCCACAGTGGGGCCAAGGCTAGTGGCCAGTGAGTCAGCTGATGCCACAGTGGGTATAGCCCAGACCGCAGGGGGCACGGTCCTTCTGTCAGGGACGGGCCAAGGTGGCCAGGCCCACGTTTTCCCATCTCAGCTTGGCAGTAGTGGACAGGTTGCTCCCTCACCAGGGGGTCCAGGTGGTAGTTGGTGGCAAGGGTGGGGAAATTCTACCCCTGCCCAATGGTGCCCATCTATTGGCCAGAGTACGGTGCAGCTTGGGGGCGCTCCTTCTGGTTGGCCCATGATGGGGAATCAGGCTGCTTGGCCCTATTTGGGTCTGCAACCCACATGGCCTGTGGCGGAGATACAGACAAATTGGCCCCAGCCATACCTGCAAGGGTCCTTGGCGGGTCACCAGATGGGGAGTCCTGGTGTGCGATTACTTGCGACCCAGGACACTGGGGGGACCGGGAGTTCAGTTTTAAGCTAGCAGTTGGCTCCTAATGACCACGTGGCTGCGGTGGGGCAGGGGAATCAAGCCCAGGCTCCCTCGTCAGTGGTTGGGGCCGCAGGGACCACGTCCGAAGAAGGGCAGGCACTACCAGCCACTACGACACCTGCTCCTGGGGCACCTGTTCCAGGGGCACTTGTTCCAGGGCAAGCATTGCCGGCGACCGATGACAGCGTCCTGGCTGAGCCAAAAGGCAGGAAGCGCAGGAGGCATGGGCATAGCAGGCGCTCTGGGCCAAGCTCTTCTAGTGAGTCCTCATCTTCCGAGGATGAGATGGTGGTGGGCCAAAAGGACGTTGCATACTGGCTCCAAGGGGTCATGGTTCCAGGGACTCCGGCATGGCTTGCAAGCTTTCGGGAAGCGTCCAGAGTATAGTATAAGGAGGGAGCAGGGAAGGGAAAACCTACTCAACCCCGATTGGCTTTCCAGCGGGGGATGACCCACCTGGCACTCATCTGTCCAGAAAGCAGCGCATGCGGGCCCTGTTGGGTTATTATGTTGATGTTTTTGAATTCGTGAGGCCTGATTATGACACCCCCAAAACTGGTATAAAGAAAAGGCGGCCTCGCAGGGATCGCATGACGGTTGAGAGAACCTTTACAAATTGGATTAGGGGGTATGGAGAGTATATGTGCCTGGTAGCCGGGGCCTTCCCTGAACGGGGTTGGCATTTGATCCGGCATTTCAATAATGTTATGGAGGCCATGGTTTTATCGGGAGATGCAGCTGCAATAACGTATGACACTAAAACCAGGGAAAAAGCATCCAACAATGCACAAGTCAGATGGGATTTAAGGGAGAGGGATTCATGGATGGTTAAAGTGGGCCCCTATGTTCAGAGATATGAGTCCGAGCGTCGCTGGGCAAGTGGTGGGAGGGAGGTAAAAGGCTTATGTTGGGATTTCCAAAAAGGGTCCTGCCAATGATGCCGCTGTAGATTTGAACACAGCTGTGAAGCTTGTGGGGGAGGGCATGGAAAACATGATTGTAATAGACAGGGTACGAGTCGGCCCTTTCGATCTGGCCGTTCCACCGCCAAGAAGGGGAGTGGATCGGTGAACTCAAGTGCAGCGGGGACCCAAAAAGCAGAATGAAATCCCTTTGGAACTTACAACTTTGGCCATTTCCCCCGTTAACGTTGCCGCCCTGTTAGCGCTGTTGCAGGACTATCTCAAACGGGAGTCAGCGGAGTACCTGGCTTCCGGATTTGTGGTGGGTTTTCGCATACCATACGAGGGAAAACGGGAGGCTACTACTAGCCCAAATCTTAAGTCTGCCATTCAAATGCCTGAAGTGGTGGCGGACAAGATCCGGAAAGAGTGTCAGGCTGGCCGCATGGCTGGACTATACCCTAAGGCACCCCTAACAAATTTGAGAGTGTCTCCATTGGGGGTAGTCCCCAAGAAGGCCCCGGGACAATTTAGATTAATATACCATTTGTCCTATCCAAAAGGTACGTCAGTGAATGACGGGATTGCACCTGAGCTCAGCTCGGTCACCTACGCATCGTGAGACCAGGCAATATCATTGGTCAAGGAATGCGGTCCCGGGGCGTTACTTGCTACGTGTGATATTCAATCGGCCTTTAGACTTTTGCCGGTTCATCCGGAGGATTTTTGTTTATTGGGGTGCCACTTTCGAGATTCTTGGTATGTGGACAAGGCCATGCCGATGGGGTGCTCCATCGCATGCTTCGCCTTTGAATCCTTCAGTACCTTTTTAGAATGGGTAATGAAATGCCGCACAGGGAGCCCGCATATTACGCATTTCTTAGACGATTTTTTGTTCATTGGCCTGGTGGGAAGATCTGCATGCGCTGATAAGTTGGCAACATTTCAAATATTGGCCGAGGAATTGGGGATGCCATTAGCAGCAGAGGAGACTGAAGGCCCGTCTTCCTGTTTGACCTATTTGGGTATTATGTTGGATTCGGTGGCTGGTTTATCCAAATTGCCAGAAGAAAAAGTGCTGGCGCTGAGGGCTTTGCTGGGGCAGCTTTTGGTCAAGCAGAAGTGCACTTTAAAAGAAATGCGAAGTCTTTTGGGACACTTAAACTTTGCCTGTAAGGCTGTTTCACCTGGCAGGGCCTTCTGTGCATGCCTGACTAGAGCTACGGCGGGCATCAGAGCGCCACACCATCATATACGTTTGTCACGGTCACTGAAAGAAGATTTACGTGTGTGGCATGACTTCCTGGCAAGTTTTAATGGTGTTTATATCTGGCAGACGCCAGTCTCTCCGGAAACATCTTTTCAAGTGCATTCCGATGCATCTGGCAGTTTGGGGTTTGGGGTTTTCTTTAGTAACTGATGGTTTGCTGAAAGGTGGCCACAGGATTGGGTAGGGTCCCCTATCCTCCGGGATCTCACCTTTTTAGAGTTATTTCCTATTGTGGCGGCAGTTATTGTTTGGAAAGAAGTATTTCAGGACAGCAAAGTTTTATTTTTGTGCGACAATCAAGTGGTTGTGCGCATTATAAATCGGCAATCGAGCAAATCCCCCCGGGTAATGTGTTTAATGAGGAAGCTAGTCAGGGTTTG
Organism: Paroedura picta; assembly: GCF_049243985.1. Taxonomy (NCBI): domain Eukaryota; kingdom Metazoa; phylum Chordata; class Lepidosauria; order Squamata; family Gekkonidae; genus Paroedura; species Paroedura picta. Next base: position 67,922,819 of record NC_135379.1, read on the forward strand.
CTTGGGGAGCAACATCTCGTTTGCGGCCCGTCATGTCCCGGGCGCCACTAATGAAATAGCTGATGCTCTGTCTCGATTCCAGGAGCAGAGGTTTAGTCAGTTGGTGCCAGAGGCGAATCTGTGTCCAGACCAGTTCCTGGAGGAATTGTGGAGGATTGGCTTGGAATGATCCTCGAGGCCGTGGAACAATCCCTGGCTCCGACAACACGTCGGGCATATACAGCAGCGATTCGGGGTTACATGGATTACACGGAGCAGAAAGGGGGCCTTAGGGCCTTACCTCCAACAGAGGAATTAGTGCTGCACTACCTCGTCCATTTACGTTCCCGTAAAATGTCCCCAGGGTCCATGAACACCCAAGTGGCGGGGCTTTCCTTTTTATGCAAAACCAGGGGTTGGTGGGATCCATCATCATCCTTTTTGATCCGCAAGGCCATCGCAGGATGGAAGAAGATCAGCCCAGCTACAGCTGACCCTAGACGGCATATTTCATTAGACATTTTGAGGAACATAGTGAATCGATTGCCTGCTGTATGCATTGATAGTTATGAGGTTGCCCTTTTTGCGACAGCATTTACTCTTGCCTTTTTGGGGGCCTTTCAGAGCTCTGAGCTTGTATCGGGGTCCCGTTCGTGCACGGGCGATCAAGCAGTTGCGAGGGGGGATGTGCACCTCACTGATGAAGAGCTGCATATCACCCTTTGTCGTTCAAAAACAGATCAGTTGGGAAGAGGATCTTATATAGTGTTGAGGAAGAGCTGTGCTGACACTCCTTGCCTGGTTAGCATCGTGAGGGCCTTTTTAGCGATTTGGCCAGAAATCGACGGCCCTTTATTGATTCACAAAACTGGCACTTGCTTGTCATGGTATCGGTTTGGGGACATTTTAAGGAGCACACTCCACCAGCTGGGCCTACCGGCAAAGCAATTTGGCACCCATTCATTTCTCATTGGGGCGGCAACTGAAGCAGCTGCTTCAAGAGGGCCTCCGGATGAACTCAGGGCATTGGGCCGGTGGCGTTCAGTTGCATATAAGAAGTATGTGCATCCAGATTTGTTGCTGTAACGTTTCTATACCGTATTCCATGTTGCAGGTTCAGTTCAGGTTGCCCCGAAAGTGCTGGTTATCAGGCACAGTATTGTCCATTGGGCTGCGCGTTACGCAGTAAGATCCGGTTGGAACAATAACCTGGGCCTGGTTGGTCGTTATCGTATCTCCTGGGCAGGCCGCGGAGGTATGCGCTGGGCATCCTTGCTAAAGGATCTGGATTCAGCCATTCGTCACACCGGGGTTCCTGACATTCTCATAGTACAACTTGGAGAGAATGACCTTACCAGCATAACAGCAGTGGGCCTAGCGGATGCCATCAAGCAACTTACCTGTCGTTTTCCTGGACTCCGCATCTGGTGGTCTGCCTTGTTAGAGCGGCACAGTTGGAGGGGGTCAGTTTCCCCAAAAAAGGTTGATGTTGCCCACAAAAAGGTCAACAAAATGGTTGCCAAGTTCCTAGTTCCGGAAGGCGGTGTGTGCATCCCACACCCTGATGTTTGTCATCGTTTATGGGCTCTGTATAGGGCGGATAGAGTTCATCTCTCCGAATGGGGGATGGACTTGTGGTTGGATGATTTGCGGCACGCCCTGTTGGGCGTTTCCAGTTTGTAAGAGCGTTGACGGGAGCACGAGGATGGAAGAACCCATCCCCTTGCTCTGTGGCGGGTTTTGGGCATGGGGGAGGAACCATTGGCAAGCAATCCCAGCCTGCATGCTGGCATGCTTTTGTGGGGGGCCTCCATAAGAGGCTGAGGGTAAGCGGTGCCGGGAGGCCATCACTTATGGAGGATGACCTGGGACGGCAGATCTGCATTTCCAGGTGCCCTGGAACCCGGCAGAGGTTCACGCCTCAATGGGTTCCCAAAAGGTGGTCACCACCCCGTTATATCCATCAGAGCATTGGGGGCACAGGGAGCCCAGTGGGGTGTTGGAGGGCCTCGTGCATACCTGATGAAGTAGTGTGTGGCTGCCTTGTGGCCAGGGGACCACAAGAGGGCTGGTTCCATTCTCCCCCATGCTGGTCAATGCTCTATTGTTCAATAAAAGTTGTGGCCTGTTTAATGCCATTACATGTTTGTTGGTTTCTTTGGCGAAAAAGTATTCCCCTGCACAGCAATGCCATAACGCAATTTTTTGGCCAACAGGTATTTAAGATTATCTCATAGGCAGTAGAAGATAGATTTTCATAACACTCTATAGTAATAATAGAGAATTTGGAAATAGCACTAATTCCTCTTCTATATGACTGTAAGTGAAGGCCTGGAGGATCAAGGTCCATGTTTTCGCGATGGGTCGGACACGACTACGCACCTAACAAGAAGAAACGGTGCCTTTAGCACGCATGCTATGTGAATCCGCAGGACAGGTCCTGTTGGTGAGCAACCCTTAGCAGGTATACTTCATATTTGTTGTATGCATGTAATCAGCGACATACAGTAATTCCTCAGCCAACGACATTTTAAGGTTATCATACCCAGTAGGATAGAATTTCATAAAACTATGTAATAGTAACAGAGAATATAGTGGTATTCCATAATACTATGTAATAAAAATAGTATTCTCTATTACATTGATTACATTCTCTGGATGCAGTCAATGACTTCTATGCCAAGTATTTAAAGTATCTTTAGCATGCATGCTGTATGAATATAGCAGGTATATATCCAATTTGTTGTATGGATGTAATCAATGCCATAAACCTATTTCTTAGCCAACAGGTATTTAAGATGATCTCATAGGTAGTAGAAGTTACCATTTCATACCAGTATATGGTAATAATAGAGAATTTGAAAATAGCACGTTGCTTTTGCTATATGACCATAATAACTTGATACATTTGAGCTTCTGCTGGTTTGAAGAAACAATACCAAGACGCTCCATATGCCGCATATACCTTGCAGGATATTTTCTGGTTATATGAAGACATACAAAGTAATAAAGTTAAAATGTCTTTAGCATGCATGCTATATAAATCTGCAGGATAGCTCCTGTTCAGGAGAGGTCCTATTCGTTGTATGGATGTATTTCCTATTCGTTGTATGGATGTAATCAATGACATCAAGAAATTCTGTAAAGAAACATTAGTTTCTTTACGGAATTATTCTATATAAATATGAAAACATACGAAGTAATAAAGGTAAAATGAGTCGTTCTCTTGTAAATGGTGTTTATATTTTTGATACACGGGATCTCCATTCAAGCCTGAAGGAGTCCCTAGTCTGCAGGAAAAAATTCTGAGGGAAGCAATGCTTCACGGAATCAAAACTCCCCAGAAGAAGCAACATCTGTCGCTTGAAGAAGAAGAAGAAGAAAAGAACATATGCTGTTTTTCTCCAGCAGGGGGAATTTCAAAGTGGCTTACATTCGCCTTCCCTTTCCTCTCCCCACCACAGACACCCTGTGAGGGAGATGAGGCTGAGAGAGCCCTGAGATCACTGAAGAAGAAGAAGAGTTGGTTCTTATATGCTGCTTTTCTCTACCCAAAGGCGTTTCAAAGTGGCTTACCTTCCCTTTCCTCTCCACACCACAGACACCCTCAGTGCTGTGGCGAGCCCAAGGTCGCCCCGCTGGCTGCATGTGGGGGAGCGCGGGATCGAACCCGGCTCGCCAGAGGAGAAGTCCGTGCTTCTAACCCCTCCTCCAAGCCCTGAATTCCATGGCGGTTGAGGGTCACTTGGCAACCCCAGCAGAACTGGACGACCTTCTCAGCCTTGATGGAGGCAGGACTAACCTGGGGGGCTGAAACAGCCCCCAAAGGGCCCTGGTTCATTGATGCCCTGAGGCAGGAGGCCTCACCGAGGAAAGGCCCAGGAGCCACTTCTGGAGACGCACCCCTGAGATGACCAGACCTGACTTTGCAGAGGGGGCTCAAGCCCCCAAGAGAGGCACACAGCGGGCACCTGCCTGGAGGTGGTGGCCACAAGGCCACCGAGGGAGACCTTTTGTGGGGAGACCATGCAGGAGAGAACAGCAGGGGGGAAAGCTAAAGACAGGGGACCCCCGAAAGGTAAGTTGGATGGTGAATAGGAAGGAGAAAAGGGTTGAGGTTGTGACATTCCTAGGTTTGACAATGGCTTTTTAAAGTGTGTTTTGAGAAAGGTGAGGTTATATTCCTGGCCAAGGGATTCCTGGCCCACTAGAGGCCTTTTCGGTCCTGGCCCCGACTTGGTGGAACGAGCTCCCAGGACAGCTGAGGGCCATGCAGGACCAGTAAAAAGGATTTTTCCCCCCAGGTCTTCTGTTGTGGCCTGGGCATGGAAGACCATGGGGCCCCTCCACAGCTAAGAACTATCTTTAAGATCAATCAGACAAAAGACCTAGAGGTATCTGGAAAAGTCAGCACCTCTCGGAGTTTGTGCTGGAGTACGGTGATTTTTAATGCTTTAATGTATGTGGGGGTTTTATCTTTTAAGGTAACTCACCATGTGACGGCTTCGAGAATGGAGGGTAAAAAAATCTAAATGCAGACGAACATACATAGATACATAAAATATAATAAGCTGCCTTGAGTTCCACAAGGCAGTTCAGTAATGAGAATAAGGAAATGGCAGGGAATGGGAGGGGGTAGGTGGCAAAGGAGATGAGGAGGGAGATCTCAGCCAGCCCATGAATGTCGAATGACAGAAATGACAAAAGATTTGTGAGTAAAATATCAGCATCTTTTTTTCACAAGTGTCATGAGAAATTGAGGCCTTTCCTGGTGGGGAAGAGGGAGAAAACACTGAGGTTCATGCCTGGCACAAAACAGTCTGTGAGGGGGGGATCCTTGAGTCCTGGTCCCTTCAGATGGAAGGACCATCCCAGGGTTGGAGAGTGAGTGAGTAAGTAAGTGAGTGGGACCCTGCGTGCCCATACATTCCTACAGACAGGGCTGGCGTTCCCATCCGTTCCCAATGGACAGGGCTTTTCTGCCCATCCGTTCCAGTGGACAGGGCTTGTGAGCCCATTAGTTCGAAGGGAAACACTTTGAGTCCATTCAGAAGAACGGAGGACGGGACTGGAGTGAGCTGACAGGTATGAGTGGGGTCTGTGTGTGTACGTGTGTGGGAGGAGGAGCTTCTTCTGGTACTTCTCCCTAATGCCATAGATGACAGGCTTCTTCTCCTCTGCCCAGTCTTACAGATCCAGTCCGACATTTGGGAAGGGGAGCGGGTTCCCAGAATTGGCCGATAGGAGTCTTTGCCATTCCTACTCTACCTTGGGAAGCAGCAAGCTACCTAAAAAGCATCTTATCCCCATTTTCTGTTAACATCTGACATTCAGTGTCCCCACAATGACTCCCACTGGGCCAGGCAGGCTGAGGTGGAAGGGGCCCTGAGTTCTCAGACTGGCCTTGTAGACTTGTTGTCTGTTTCTTCAGCAGACTGAGGAAGCTTCCAGATCGAGGCCATCCAGAGAGGAGGAGAGCTGATCAGGAGAGGAGGGCCACATGCGAACAGACGGGGGAGCATCCATAAGGCAAGTTCTTCCGCGGAGGCGGAAGGGCTTGCTAAGCAGGGGGCACCAGGCGACCCGAAGCCTGGCGTGATGCCACGCCTGAAGCTCCTGATGACGTTGGCTGGCAGAAGCTGGCGGCAGTCGGCCGGGGGGTGGGGGTGGGCATCAGTGGCAGGTAGCTGGGGGGAGGGGGTTGCGTAGGGATGCAGAGTGAGAGTGTGAGTGAGCGAGTGAGTGAGTGCAACCCTGCGTGCACATCCGTTCCGACGGACAGGGACCGAACGCCCATTCGTTTCGACTGACAGTGCTTAAGTGCCCATCTGCTGCGGCGGACAGGGCTTGAGCGCTCCTCTGTCTGGACGGACAGGGCTTGCGAGCCCATCCGTTCGCAGGGACAGAGTTTGAGGGCCGGTCCACACAGATTATCAGAGCACAGTGCCCGACCCTTCAGATGGCCAGAGCACGGGTGCACGTCCCATGAAGTGGACGCAGCTGGGGTGCCCGTCCCTTCGCATGGACGGAGCCGGGGGCTCTCCTGGGATCAGCCATATATCCGTGTCTCTACTGTCCCACAGTAGAAAACCAAAGTGGAAGTAGGGACAGACTGGGAGTGGGGTCGGGATCTCCATTCAAGCCTGAAGGAGTCCCAAGTCTGCAGGAAAAAATTCCGAGGGAAGCAATGCTTCACGGAATCAAAACTCCCCAGAAGAAGCAACATCTGTCGCTTGAAGAAGAAGAAGAAGAAAAGAACATTTGGTCCTTATATGCTGTTTTTCTCCAGCAGGGGGAATTTCAAAGTGGCTTACATTCGCCTTCCCTTTCTTCTCCCCACCACAGACACCCTGTGAGGGAGGTGAGGCTGAGAGAGCCCTGAGATCACTGAAGAAGAAGATTTGGATCTTATATGTCACTTTTCTCTACCCAAAGGAGTCTCAGAGTGGCTTACAATCGCCTTCCCTTTTCTCTCCCCACCACAGACACCCTGTGAGGGAGGTGAGTCTGAGAGAGCCCTGAGATCATTGAAGAAGAAGAGTTGGTTCTTATATGCCGCTTTTCTCTACCCAAAGGTGTTTCAAAGTGGCTTACAATCGCCTTCCCTTTCCTCTCCACACCACAGACACCCTCAGTGCTGTGGCGAGCCCAAGGTCGCCCCACTGGCTGCTTCGCCAGAGGAGAAGTCCGTGCTTCTAACCCCTCCCCCAAGCCCTGAATTCCGTGGCGGTTGAGGGTCACTTGTCGTTGCCTCATAAAAGTGGATCTCCTAGTTCCCCCTGAAGTCTCACTACCATCATATTTGATGTAGGCATGTAATCAGCGACACAGTAATTTCTTAGCCAACGACATTTTAAGGTTATCATACCCAGTAGGATATAATTTCATAATACTATGTAATAGTATAGTGGTATTCCATAATACTATGTAATAATAATAGTATTCTTTATTATAGGGATTACATTCTCTGGATGCAATCAATTTCTATGCCGAGTATTTAAAGTGCCTTTAGCATGCATGCTATATGGATATAGCACGTATATATCCCATTCGTTGTATGGATGTAAATGACAAAGTAATTTCTTAGCCAACAAGTATTTAAGGTTATCTCATAGGTAGTAGAAGATAGAATTTTATACCAGGATACGGTAATAATAGAGAATTTGTAAATAGCGATAGTTGCTTTTCCTATACGACCATAAGAGTTAAATATGTGAATCGTTACAAACGAACTTGTGATACAACAGGGTTTCTGCTGGTTTGAAGAAACAATACAAGACACTCCATCTGTAAAAGGTAAAGGTAAAGGTATCCCCTGTGCAAGCACCGAGTCATGTCTGACCCTTGGGGTGACGCCCTCTAGCGTTTTCATGGCAGACTCAATACGGGGTGGTTTGCCAGTGCCTTCCCCAGTCATGACCGTTTACCCCCCAGCAAGCTGGGTACTCATTTTACCGACCTCGGAAGGATGGAAGGCTGAGTCAACCTTGAGCCGGCTGCTGGGATTGAACTCCCAGCCTTATGGGCAAAGCTTTCAGATGGCTGCCTTACCACTCTGCGCCACAAGAGACTCCATCTGTAGCATATGATAAACTTGCGGGATGTTTTCTGCTATCTATATGAAGACATACGAAGTAATAAAGGTAAAATGAGTCGTTCTCTTGTAAATGGTGTTTATATTTCTGATACAAATGAATCTGCAGGTCTATATGAATCCGCAGCTCCTGTTCAAGTGACCAACGCTTAGCAGGTATATCTCCTATTCGGTTTATGGATGAAATCAACGACAAAATAATTCCTTAGACAACGAGTATTTAAGGTTATCATACCCAGTACAAGATAGAATTTCATAATACTATGTAATAGTAACAGAGAATATAGTGGTATTCCATAACACTATGTAATGATAGTATTCTTTATTACATTGATTACATTCTCTGGATGCAGTCAACGACTTCTATGCTGAGTATTTAAAGTATAGTATGCATGCTATATGGATATAGCAGGTATATATCCCATATGTTGTACAGGTTCTGTTCAAGTGTGCAATGCTTAGCACGTATATATTCCATTCGTTGTATGGATGTAAACAATGCCATAACGCAATTTTTTGGCCAACAGGTATTTAAGATTATCTCATAGGCAGTAGAAGATAGATTTTCATAACACTCTATAGTAATAATTGAGAATTTGTAAATATCATTAGTTGCTTTTGCTATATGACTATAAGAGTTAAATATGTGAATCCTACTACCTTGTGATACAATAGAGCTTCTGCTGGTTTGAAGAAACAATACCGAGACACTCCATATGCCGTATATACCTTGCGGGATATTTTCTGCTACATATATGAAGACATACAAAGTAATAAAGTTAAAATGTCTTTCACATGCATGCTATTAAATTCTGCAGGACAGGTTCTGTTGAATTGTGCAGTGCTTAGCAGGTATATATCCCATTCGTTGTATGGATGTAAACAATGCCATAACGCAATTTTTTGGCCAACAGGTATTTAAGATTATCTCATAGGCAGTAGAAGATAGATTTTCATAACACTCTATAGTAATAATTGAGAATTTCGAAACAGCACTAATTGCTCTTCTATGATAATGATAATAATATTCTTTATTACATGGATTACATTCTCTGGATGAAATCAATGACTTCTATGCCAAGAATTTAAAGTGTCTTTAGCATGCATGCTATATGGATATAGCAGGTATATATCCCATTCGATGTATGGATGTAAATGACAAAGTAATTTCTTAGCCAACAAGTATTTAAGGTTAACTCATACATGCCTACAAAAATATGAAATATACCTGCTAAGCGTTGCTCACTTTAATAGAATACTATTATTATTACATAGTATTATGGAATACCACTATATTCTCAGTTACTATTACATAGTTTTATGAAATTCTATCCTACTGGGTATGATAAACTTAAAATGTCGTTGGCTAAGGAAAAGTCGTCCAAAGGCTCCAAAGTCTGGAATTACTTCCAGACAGTGGAGGGAACCCACCTAGCAGAGTGCCAGCTCTGCAGGCAGAGGATTAGTCATGGAAGACAGGAGCGTCACTACACAACTAGCGGCCTCATGAACCACCTGAAGAGGCACCACCAGGCTGTCCTGCTTCAGGGGGAGAGACAGGCTGGCAGTGGGGTGCCTGTGCAGGCACAACCTACCAGCACAGGACTGGAGAGTCTACCTGGGACCTCCACCTCGAGAGCTCTCCCTAAGAGTTCTTCTCAGTGGGCGGGTGGAGTTAGAGGGAGGAAAGCGACCATGGTGGAGATGCTTGCCCGGGCTGGCAGTGGCATGCCAAAAGGGGGGTTTGAGGCAGGGTGTAGGGCCATGAAACATGACCTAGCTGCGCTCATGGCCGTGGATGGGTACCCCTTTCGTCTGGCTGACTACATGTCCTTCCACCAACTATGCCGTCGCATATCCACCTGGTACACGGCTCCTAGTTGTACCACGATTAGCAGGACAGTGTTGCCCTCTCTTTATAGGGCAGCCAGGTGTCGCATGAAGGTAGATATGTCCCGAGCTTCAGGGACCGTAAACTTCACGTCGGACATATGGACGTCATGTCATGTGCAGGATGCGTACATCTCGCTGACTGTGCATTGGTGGGACGTATGGGAGGTGCTGGGTGGGGTTGAGCCTGTTAGGCAGCATGAGGGCTGCCGGGCAGGCTGCCATGTCTTGCTGCACATCGAGCCCTTCAATATGCGGCACACGGCAGACAACATCGAGGGCAGCATTCGTAGAATGGTAGATGGGTGGGTAGGCAATGGGACGGGGGTCACCAAGGGCTTCTTGGTGACAGATGGTGCCCTCAACATGACCAAGGCAGTCAAGGGCATGGGCCTGAAGCACATCTCCTATGTGGCCCACCTTCTCCACCTTGTGGTTAAGGATGCCCTTGGGAACCGGTTCATCCGCCGAAGCCATTAAGTGCCAGATGATCGTGGTGCATTTCTCTCACAGCTCGCATTTCGTCTCGAGGCTGAAGAGAAAGCAGGTCCTGATGGGCGTGCCGCAGCACTGCCTTATCAGAGACGTCAGCATGCGCTGGAACTCCACCCGCGCCATGCTTGAGCGCTTGGTGGAGCAGAGGAAAGCCTTAGATGCCCTTGTCCAGGAGACAAGGATGTTTATGCCTGGGGAGTGGCTCACCCACCGAGAGTGGGAAATCATTTCTCAGACCGTGGAAGTGCTTGGGCCCTTCAAGACTTTCACAGAGATGCTCTTGTCTGTTACGGCGAGTTTGGGTCTGGTTGTGCTCATGGTCCACAAGGCTCATGTGGTGTTGGCCCCCTTCCTGGACCCGACTCAAGGACGTGCAGACGCTGTTCCTGCCATGCGCACGCTTGTGAGGAGGCTTCTGAGAGGGCTTGACAGCCGCTTTGAACCCCTCTGCAAATCAGTGACATACAGGCTTGCCGCCATGTGTGATCTGCGCATCAAGGGCAGCTTAGCAGAGAGGGAGAGGAGCCTTCCTGAATGGCGCAAGCTGCTCATTCAGAGGCTTGCCTGGAGGAAGTTCAAGGAGGCTGAGGTGTCAGGCCAGGCAGGGGAGGAAGGAGCCAACACGTCCGCTGCTCCTCCCCCCCAGCCTCTGCTGGCACATCAGCCACTGCGGGCCACCCCAGCGAGAAGGCTGAGCAGGGCAACTTCTTGCTGGGGTTCCTCCAGCTCACTCCTTCTCCTGAGGGCAGCGGGTGCCCGAGGGAGGACAGTGCGTCTGGGATGGTGAGGGCGTACCTCGGTGAGCCCCAGGAGTCCGAGAACGCCTGTCCCTTGAGATACTGGGCCAGGATGGAGGCGGTCTGGCTGGCCCTCTCCCACCTGGCCCGTGTCTACCTTTCATGCCCGCCAACGAGCATCCAGAGCGAGCAGGCATTTTCTCATGTGAGCAGCACCGTCTGCGAGTATCGCTCCCGCCTGGCGCTCGAAAGAGTCCAGCAATTGGTCTTCCTCAAGGTTAACTTGCCGGCTCTTGGCCATCCAAGAACTATTCTTGGAGGAGGACTGAGGTGAGCACAGAATTGCTGTGACTGCATCCTCTCTGAGTCTCTTCTGGGTGGCGGGGATGAAAACGCTCGCCCAAGGTAAAAATTCAGCCAGGACCAGTGCCCTGGCCAATCTAAATTGCCCCCCACACCCCACACACAGAAATTCTGCAATCACCAGAGGGCCAGAGATTAAATCTGGGTCCCTCAGTCATGCCATCCATTTGGGAACCTTTTCCCAGTCCCAAAGTGAGCCTTAGAGCTCATGTTAAACCCAAGAAGTAACTGAGAATTTCTCAGTGGGTGCCCAGGAGGAGTTTGTTGTTGTGCACACACCGATTTGTCTTTTTGCTGCTGCCAGGGCTGTTCTCCAAGAACAGCTCTGTCAGGGCTCTCTCAGGATGTGGCCTAAGGCAGTGGCCTGTTAGGTTGTTGGATTCCCCACCAGTGTCCACTGTGCTGTGTGTGGACTTCTGGGGGGGGGGTTGTGCCTTTTTCCTGCTGCCAGGGCTGTTCTCCCAGAACAGCTCTGTCAGGGGTCTCTCAGGATGTGGCCTGAGTAGAGCGGTTGGATTTGTGGTGTTTGAGGGCGGTGGCCCAAGCGTAGGAAGGGAAAGGCGACTGGAAGCTGCTTTGATACACCTTTGGGTTGTGAAAAGCTAGTCTTCCTCTTGCTTTGTATTTGTTAGAGGGCGGAGGCTGGATGGGAGAGCCAGTGATGAGTCCACAGAATGGATGGAGCATCCAGATTCGCCTCTGAGCTCCTCCATTTGCTTTCTGAGGCTCTCCCAGGTTAGCTTTACAGCTTCACTGGGGGTTTCTGGGGGGATCTCCAGGTCTCCCATGGAGGTTGACATCCCTGAGCCACTAGTGTTCCTAGTGGTGCAGGGATATCCTCCCCCACAGGCCAGTGCAGGGCCCCACTCTCCTCTGCAGGGGAACCCAGGTGAGAATCTTACTGGTTCTGCAGTTCTCACCTGGAGGCTGCTTAGGCTGCCAGCCACAGGTTCCCCTGCACCTGGGAGTCCCTTCCTGGCCTGCTCTGTTTGGAGCCAATGCAAGTCAATGGCTCCATTGACTTGCATTGGAAATCCTTCCCCCGCCTTCCCCAGGGGCTGGGGGGGTGGGGGTGTACGTTGCACCCCTGAAACTTCTTGGGGAGCTCAGGGAGGGTCTTCCCCTGAAAGTTCCAAGACGATTTGACCAAGGGGTCCAATCCTAGGGGCTCCCAAAGAGGGTGCCCCTATCCGCTCCATTACTTACAATGGAGTGTCGGGTTCTTTAGGCTGAACATGTTTCCCCTTAGACTTCTAGGGGGAATGTTCCTTGGGAGCCCCCAGATTGGATCCCCTGGTGCAATCTTCCTGAAACTTGCAGAGGACTCGGCATAGAAGTCATTGAATGCATCCAGAGAATGTAATCAATGTAACAGAGAATACTATTATTATTACATAGTATTATGGAACACCACTATATTCTCTGTTACTCTTACATAGTATTATGAAATTCTATCTTCTACTGGGTATGATAATCTTAAATACTCGTTGGCTAAGGAATTACCTTATGTCGCTGATTACATCCATAAACCGAATAGGAAATATACCCGCTAAGCGTTGGTCACTTGAAACGGACCTGTCCTGCAGATTCATATAGCATGCATGCTAAAGACACCCTTTTGTGTTTGAAATTCTATCTTCTATGAAATTCTATCTTCTACTACCTATGAGATAACCTTAAATACTTGTTGGCTAAGAAATTACTTTGTCATTTACATCCATACAACGAATGGGATATATACCTGCTATATCCATATAACATTCATGCTAAAGACACTCGGCATAGAAGTCATTGATTGCATCCAGAGAGTGTAATAAAGGATACTATTATTATTACATAATATTATGGAAAACCACTATGTTACTATTACAAAGTATTATGAAATTCTACTGGGTATGGTAACCTGTCCTCTACCATTCACCGGAGAAGCCCTATTATATTACAAGATAGTTTCTTAGGACTCACATATTTAACACTTACGGTCATATAGAAGAGCAATTAGTGCTATTTCCAAATTCTCTATTATTACTATAGAGTGTTATGAAAATCTATTTTCTACTGCCTATGAGATAATCTTAAATACCTGTTGGCCAAAAAATTGCATTATGGCATTGTTTACATCCATACAACGAATGAATAATATGATAATCTTAAATACTCGTTGGCTAAAGAATTACCTTATTTAGCTGATTACATCCATAAACCAAATTACATCCAAAAATCGTGTCCGACCCATCGCGAAAACTTGGAAAATGATCCTCCAGGCCTCTCCCGCCTTAATACTATGTAATAGTAGTCTTTCATAATACTAAGTAATAATGGAGAATATGGAAATACCACTAGTTGCTTTTGCTATATAACTTTAATTCATCATTTTCCTGGATGAAGGCTAATAGAACGATTTCGGAATCTACTACAGGTTGTGATAGTTTTACAAAACAATAACCAAAGACACCACGTGCGGCATATGATAAACATGCTGGATGTTCTCCGAAGTCATCAGAAGTAATAAAGTTAAAATGTCTTTAGCATGTATGCTATATAAATCTGCAGGACAGCTCCTGTTCAAGTGCGGAATGCTATTCCTATTTATGTTATGGATGCTATTCGTTACATGAACGCTATTCCTATTCATTGTAATCAATGACATAAAGTATATCTAATCTGTAATACTAATACTTTGCCTGTAATACCAATCTAATAATTATCTGTAATACTAATCTGTAATACTTATAATACTAATACTAATACTAAAGTAATACTAATCTGCAGGACAGGTCCTGCTGAAGTGAGCAACGCTTAGCAGGTATATTTCCTATTCGGTTTATGGATGTAATCAGCGACATAAATTCCTTAGCCAATGAGTATTTAAGGTTATCATGCCCAGCAGAAGATAGAATTTCATAAAACTATGTAATAGTAACAGAGAATATGGAAATACCACTAGTTGCTTTTGCTATATAAGCGGAATTCATCATGATGAAGGCAAATGAAACAATACCAAGAGGCACCATTGGCAGCATATGATAAACTTGCTGGATGTTCTCCAAAGTCATCAGAAGTATTAAAGTTAAAATGTCTTTAGGAAGCATGCTATATAAATCTGCAGGATAGCTCCTGTTCAGGACAGGTCCTGTCCTATTCGTTGTCTGGATGTATTTCCTATTCGTTGTATGGATGTAATCAAGTAATTCCTTAGCCGAGCACTTAATGTCTCATTAGTTTGCATACCATATGAATATAGCAGGTATATATCCAATTCGTTGTATGGATGTAATCAATGCCATAAAGCAATTTCATAGCCAACAGGTATTTAAGATTATCTCATAGGTAGTAGAAGATACCATTTCAGACCAGTATCTTTAAATAGGACAGGGTCCTATTAAATAAAAGAGTAAGGCCACCTGGGGAGGAGTTAGGGCGGGCCCTGTCCAGGATAAAAACTCAGAGGGCTCAATCAGGAGCCGCGAAGCGGCTCCTGATTGGGCCCTCCGAATGTCCATCCAGGGCCAAGCAGCCAATAGGGAGGCGCGCAAAGTGCCTTCCTATTGGCCCCTCACCAGGACAGACCAAAATTCCATTCACCCAGCCCAGTCTGGCTGCCAGTCTGCCCCTGACCACTAAAGAGAGAGGAGATCAGTAGGGCTGCCAAGGGGGATGAGAACACAGGCTTGGACAGGCTGTGCCAGCCCTTTTCGCCCCAAGGCTGTCCTAACTGCCATGTCCAACTGTAAATTGCCTCAGAGCCCTGACAGAGCTGGCAGGAGGCTGCAGAGTGCTCCCCTCCCTCCCTTTAGGTCTGCTGCGAAGGAACCTCTGACAGACCCTGACTGAGGCCTTTCCAAGAGCAACGCAGGGGAGTCTGAGGGCCTTCCTTTTAAGGGGGGGGGGAGACTTTCCCCTTCTGCCAAACAGTTGCCTGACAGGGAGGCCACAGAAAAGCCCCTTCTCACTTAAAATACTGCTCTGGCCGGGGGTTAGACACAGCCAAGCCATTTGTCTTTCTTCTTTGCAACTCTCTGCAGATTTGTGGCCACTGCACAGCGTTATTCTGCAGAGGAAGCTGGCTCCTTTGTCTCCTGTTTCATCTGCAGAACAACCCTGTGCAGTAGGCCTCAAGTCTTTCAATTCAACAACAACCTGTGTGGGAAGCCTTAAATGTTTCTTCTCTACCGCAACCCTGTCCAAAGTAGCCCTTTCTGCCTGGGGAGCTGATCTTTATACTCTGCAGGTGAGCTGTAATTCCAGGAGCTCTCCAGGCCACACCTGTAGGTTGGCTACCCCTGGGTTGGAAATATTCCTGGAGGTTTGGAGGTGGGATTTCAAAATCGTACAATGCCTCAGAGTCCAGCCTTCAAATGAGCCATTTTTGCCTGCAGTTGGTAGGGAGTGGTGCAGGAGTGTCCCTCCTGGCCTATGGGCTATGGCCAGCCCTTATCAGCAACTGTTTGTATTCTGGGGCGCAGACAGGCAGACCAGCATCAGTCCTGTGAGTCTGGAAAGTGCAGGAAGATCTAAATAAATATTTACAGCCTGAAACTAAATAGAGAACAAGTAAATATCTGGAGACACATCGTAACTGAAATAGTAACTGGCAAATAAAAAAACAGTATTAAAAACCTTACTAAGGTCAAGACTGCTGTGCACAGACAGTCTTCCTCTTAGGGTTGCCAGCTTCCCTGTGAGGCTCGCTACCCCACCTCCCTCATGGGGAGTCTGCTATGGGGAGAGAAGGGCAAGACAATTGGAAAATGCTTTGAGACACCTGAGTGGTCACTGCGGCCCATTCCCAGTTCTCTCAGATCTCTCACAACCCTACATACCTCAGGTTGACTATTGTGGAGAGACAAATGGAAAAGGTGTTTGTAAACCGCTTTGAGACTCCTTTGGGTAGTAAGCAATAGGGTACAAAAATCCGTTCTTCTAAGGAGCAACCATGAAAGAAGCATGTGGGCACATAACATTTTACCAACAGTGAAAATATGGGAGACAGAAGGAACAGGGTGGACACCTGTGTACTGTGACTACCCCATGTGTATTAGGGCAGAGGGGCATTTCGGTGAATGTGGCCTAATTCACACAAGAAGGGAAATGACGCAGAACTGGGGGGAATTGGTTGCCATGTTATCTTCCCCTAAGAAGAGTCTCCAGTCTGATTTTCCCTTCACATATCTGAGGACATGGCTCTGGAAAGCTCATCTGTAACCACTATGCCACAATTCCCAAAGGTCAGTCCTCTCCCACAATCAATGAACATTCCACACCACAGGTTCTTGACACCCATATGTCCACACCCATGCCCACATTTGCCACCACACCACAACCTCCCACACAACACACACATTCAACCCCATGCCCTTACAGACTGGACAACTCCTCCCCTTCCTCTTCCCACTGCCAAGCTCTAGCGCCCGTTGTATTCTTGGAGACAACGGGCTTTGCCCCTAGTATGTTAATAATAGAGAATTTGAAAATAGCACTAGTTGCTTTTGCTATATGACCATAAGAGTTAAATATGTGAATCCTAAGAAACTAACTTGTGATACAATAGAGTTTCTGCTGGTTTGAAGAAACAATACCAAGACACTCCATCTGCCGCATATGGCTTGCGGGATATTTTCTGCTACCTATATGAAGACATACGAAGTAATAAAGTTAAAATGTCTTTAGCATACATGCTATATAATTCTGCAGGACAGGTTCTGTTCAAGTGTGCAATGCTTAGCAGGTATATATTCCATTCGTTGTATGGATGTAAACAATGCCATAACGCAGTTTTTTGGCCAACAGGTATTTAAGATTATCTCATAGGCAGTAGAAGATAGATTTTCATAACACTCTATAGTAATAATAGAGAATTTGGAAATAGCAGTACTTGCTATTATGACCGTAAGTGTTAAATTTGTGAGTCCTAAGAAACTATCGTATAATATGATAGGGCTTCTCTGGTGAATGGTAGAGGACAGGAAGGCCTGGAGGATCATTGTCCATGTTTTCATGAAGGATAGGAGACGACTGCACACCTAACAAGAAGAAAGGGTGTCTTTAGCATGCATGCTATGTGAATCTGCAGGACAAGTCCTGTTGAAGTGAGCAATGCATAGCAGGTATATTTCATATTTGTTGTAGGCATGTAATCAGCGACATACAGCCAACGACATTTTAAGGTTATCATACCCAGTAGGGTAGAATTTCATAATAGTATGTAATAGTATAGTGGTATTCCATAATACTATGTAATGATAATAGTATTCTTTATTACATTGATTACATTCTCTGGATGCAATCAATGACTTCTGTGCCGAGTATTTAAAGTGTCTTTGGCATGCATGCTATATGGATATAGCAGGTATATATCCCATTCGTTGTATGGATGTAAATGAAAAAAGTAATTCCTTAGCCAACAAGTATTTAAGGTTATCTCATAGGTAGTAGAAACGGCTTTAGGAGAGTAGTAATAGCTTCCCAGATTTGGATAGCATCATTATCTGACTGAAGGATAGCATGCCTCAAAGATTCTGTTTCTGGGTTTGCAAAAAATTGGGAGAATTTGGATTGAAGCTGATCAGACCATTTGAGTCTCCTAGAACATGGTAAACCTGCTAATTCAGAAACTGGTTTCAAGATTTTACTGCCAGTAGTTTTAAGTGTTAGTCTCAGTGGGCAGTGGTCACTTAACAAGCTATCAACAACCTCAAACTTGGCTACTAGGTTAAGTAAATCAGATGAGACTGTGATGTAATCAATCGTGCTAGCTCGATAAGTTGATAGGTAAGTATAAGCACCTCCTGATATATCCAAGCTGGTACCATGCAAAATGTGTAGATTGGCCAAAGAGAGCAGTTTTAAAAGTTTGAGGCCAAATTTGTTGACAATCCTGTCCTTTGAGGAACGATCCGAGAGATAGGCATGGGTGGCTATTTGAGTACTCTTATTACCTCCTACATCAACTGCCCCAGAGCCTATTCTTGCATTGAAATCACCACCCATTATAATATAGGAATTTGGATAGTGAAGGAGCAAGGATTCTATGGTATCAGCCAGGGAGTCCCAGAGATCGTCTCCTTGGCTCTTACTACTATTAGGTGGAATGTATACATTAATACATATTAATCTTCTGGGGAAAAGTCCCTTAAGTAATAGGACCTGGAAGTTATTGTACTGACTATTTTCTAAGATTAAAACATCAGCCGTTAAATCAACTGAAACAAAGGTAACCAGGCCTCCACGCCCCCGTCCCTTTGTATGTATCTTGGTTGCTGGGACTGAGAAGGCCTTGTAGCCCTGAATAGAAAGGAAATCCTGTTCCTGGATCCATGTTTCCTGCAGGAGAATAATGTCATGAATTTGCAAAAACTTAAAAAAATCAGTGTCGTGGAGCTTGTTCTTCCACCCCCCAATATTCCAGGACAAACACTTTAATTGTCAGGGCTCATTTGTGATCTTATTCAGATCTCCCTCCGGATCCAGGACGACACAGCCATTATTACATGATGGTGCAAGTGTAGTGCTTTCCTCTCTCGGTTTTTTGGATTTTTCATTGGGCAGAGTGCCCTCTAAGATCTCCCGATTGGTGCTGGTAGTGGGTTCGTTTTGCTTCCCTCTACTTGTTAAAATTGAGGTTGGGATCAGCGGCTGAGATGACCCAGATGTACTTGCTGGCGGTACATTGTTTTGATGAGGAGATTCTGTGCTTTGTGAGTGCATGCCTTTTGAAGTACTCAAAAGCTTAAGCCTTAGATGTTCCAATCTGGTAGTGATCTCTTTTTGCTCTGTAGGTGGAAGATCAGAGTAGGAGTTCAATAGGTCTTCTTCTATTGTGTTTTCAGGTTCAAAATGAGTTGGATCCAAGCATGGTTGAGTGGGTAGATCAGTCCACTGTATCAAATCTTGGTTGGTTTGACCAAGAGTGTAAAACTCTCAAAAAATATATAACCCACACCATGAGGAAAGCAAGGAGAAATTCTAATGAGTTCTGGATGCCCCAACTTTTGTATTTAAGATCACAATACAAAAAATTAATTAAACAAAAAAAGCTCGAACATGCCAAATCCTTATGGAAAGAATTAGATCGGGCGGTTTCTGAGAAAAATGACTCACGTTTTTGGGCACTAGTCTCCAATAGTTTAAACACCTGGTCCCATCATCTGGAGGCTCAAATACCAGCTAAAGATTGGGCCCTGCATTTTAGCAAGGTCTTTGGAGCCCATTTGGCTTCACCCCCAACAGCCATGTCACATTTACAACATATCCCTCCTGATCTAACAGATCTCCCAGATTGGCCCACAGTTTCAGAGGCTGAAATCAAAGGCCTGATCTCCTCATTGACATCTGGTAAGTCCCCAGGGGAAGATCTGATCCCTACAGATCTTTATAAAGCCTTTCCATCATGGTGGTCTCCTATATTAGCAAAAACCTTCTCGCAAATTAACAATACAGGCCAAATCCCCCCTGGATGGAAACTTAGCATTGTTGTGCCCATTTACAAAAAAGGGGACAAATCAGCTCCAAATAACTATAGGCCTATTAGTTTGTTAGACATAGCAGCAAAACTGTACAGTAAGTACTTACTGATTAAGCTGGAGGAATGGGCAGATGAAAATCATATTTTATACCCACATCAAGCTGGATTCAGAAAGGGCTTTAGTACTATTGACCAATGTCAGATACTTCAGCAACTGGTCTATTCAGGGATAAATGGCCCTAAGAAAGTGTTGTACGTTGCATTCGTTGACTTGGCCGCAGCTTTTGATTCTATAGACAGGCAGCGCCTATGGCAAAAATTAGCAGACTTGAACATTGATAGGCGGCTCCTATTTCTGCTGCGGGAGTTGCACTTTGACACTTATGCTCAAATTAGAGTGGGAATTTCTGGCTCCCTAACCAACAAAATTCCAACATGCAAGGGCGTCAAGCAGGGATGTGTGTTGGCTCCCCTGCTGTTTAATTTATACATTAACAACATTGTAGAAAGACTCTCTGGCCCACAATTTGTTTCTCCCATACTAGGAGGTCAAAAAATATCTATTTTACTTTATGCAGATGACATGGCCCTAATTTCCCTCACAAAAATTGGGATGCAAAGACTACTACAACAACTTGGTGCTTATTGTAAAGAAGAAGGTCTTAAAATAAATTAGTAAAGGTAAAGGTATCCCCTGTGCAAGCACCGAGTCATGTCTGACCCTTGGGGTGACGCCCTCCAGCGTTTTCATGGCAGACTCAATATGGGGTGGTTTGCCAGTGCCTTCCCCAGTCATTACCGTTTACCCCCCAGCAAGCTGGGTACTCATTTTACCGACCTCGGAAGGATGGAAGGCTGAGTCAACCTTGAGCCGGCTGCTGGGATTGAACTCCCAGCCTCATGGGCAAAGTTTTCAGACGGCTGCCTTACCACTCTGCGCCACAAGAGGCTCTTTAAAATAAATTACGATAAGACAAAAGTAATGGTCTTTAGAAAAAGGGCCAAAAAGTTCTCTTGGAGCATATCTGGAAATTCTGTTAGCCAGTGCAACTCATTTAAATATCTGGGTATCACATTTAGTGAGAGGCTGAATTGGAAACTTCATCTGGACACCATTAGAGCCTCTGCAACACGCCTAGTGGGCACTATTCTGAAGTTTTATTATACAACAGGAGGCTTCCTCATCGATCCAGCCCTCAAATTATACAAGTGCAAGATTATCCCCCATCTTTTGTATGGAGTAGAGGTCTGGGGATGGAAGGAAAACTTCATACCTAGGCTAGAATCTGTTCAAAATATATTCTTAAGGCGAATTCTAGCCCTACCTAGGGGAACTCCGGCTGTTTTGATGAGGGCAGAAACAGGTCTGCCTTCTCTTAGTGCCCGAGTACATTTGGCAATTTTAAAACAGTGGAAAAACCTCAGGTTAGCCAACATAAACAAATTTAGTCATCAGTCCTTTAATATAATGTTATCTAAGGATCCAGCACAGCATTGCCTTATTAATAGCCTTATTGCACGCTACTCCATCCCCGATGACCTCCTAAATCCTTCAGCAAATGAAACAATACCCAGAAACACCATCTGCAGCATATGGTAAACTTGCTGGATGTTCTCCGAAATCATCAGAAGTAATAAAGTTAAATGTCCTTAGCATTCATGCTATGTAAATCTGCAGGACAGGTCCTGTCCTATTCGTTGTATGGATGTAATCAATGACATCAAGTAATTCCTTAGCCAACAGGTATTTAAGATTATCTCATAGGTCGTAGAAGATACCATTTCATACCAGTATATGGTAATAATAGAGAATTGGTAAATAGCACTAGTTGCTTTTGCTATATAACCATAAGAGTTAAATATGTGAATCCTGAGATACTAACTTGTGATAGAGCTTCTGCTGGTTGGAAGAAACAATACCAAGACTATAGTAATAATAGAGAATTTGGAAATAGCACTAATTGCTCTTCTATTTGACCGTGTTAAATATGTGAGTCCTAAGAAATTATCTTGTAATATAATAGGGCTTCTCTGGTGAATGGTAGAGGACAGGGCCTGGAGGATCATTGTCCATGTTTTCGCATTGGGCCGGACACGACTACGCACCTAACAAGAAGAAAGGGTGCCTTTAGCATGCATGCTATGAGAATCTGGACAGATCCTGTTGAAGTGAGCAACGCTTAGCAGGTATATTTCATATGTGTTGTATGCATGTAATCAGCGACATACAGTAATTCCTTAGCGAATGACATTTTAAGATTATCACACCCAGTAGGATAGAATTTCATAAAACTATGTAATAGTAACTGAGAATATAGTGGTATTCCATAATACTATGTAATAATAATAGTATTCTCTATTACATTAATTACATTCTCTGGATGCAGTAAATGACTTCTATGTTATTTAAAGTATCTTTAGCATGCATGCTATATGGATATAGCAGGTATATATCGCATTCGTTGTATGGATGTAAATGACAAAGTAATTCCTTAGTCAACAAGTATTTAAGGTTATCTGATAGGTAGTAGAAGATAGAATTTCATACCGGGATATGGTAATAATAGAGAATTTGAAAATAGCACTAGTTGCTTTTGTTATACGACCATAAGAGTTAAATATGTGAATCCTAAGATACTAACTTGTGATACAATAGAGCTTCTGCTAGTTTGAAGAAACAATACCAAGACACTCCATCTGCCGCATATACTTTGCGGGATATTTTCTGCTACCTATATGAAGTAATACAGGTAAAATGAGTATTCTCTTGTAAATGGTGTTTATATTTCTGACTCACGAAAGGGCGTGTTCAGCGTGAATCTGCGGGTCCTGTTCAAGTGACCAAAGCTTTGCAGGTATATTTCCTTTTCGGTTTATGGATGAAATCAGGGACATAAAGTAATTCCTTAGTCAACGAGTATTTTAGGTTATCATACCAAATAGAAGGTAGAATTTCATAACACTATGTAATAGTAACAGAGAATATAGTAGTATGTCATAATCCTAAATAATAATAGAGAATATGGAAATACCACTACTTTCCCTATATAACCGTAATTAATCTTTTACCTTGATGAAGGCAAATGAAAGTATTTCGGAATCTACTACAGGTTGTGATAGTTTTAAGAAACAATACACAGAGATACCATCTGCAGCATATAGTACACTTGCTGGATGTTCTCTAAAGTCATCCGAAGTAATAAAGTTAAAATGTCTTTAGTATGCATTCTATACAATTCTCCATGACAGGGTGCCTTTAGCATGCATGCTATGAGAATCTGGACAGATCCTGTTGAAGTGAGCAACGCTGAGCAGGTATATTTCATATGTGTTGTATGCATGTAATCTGCGACATACAGTAATTCCTTAGCGAATGACATTTTAAGATTATCACACCCAGTAGGATAGAATTTCATAATACTATGTAATAGTATAGTGGTATTCCATAATACTATGTAATAACCATAGTATTCTATATTACATTGATTACATTCTCTGGATGTAGTCAATGCCTTCTATGCCGAGTATTTAAAGTATCTTTAGCATGCATGCTATATAGATATAGTAGGTATATATCCCATTCGATGTATGGATGTAAATGACAAAGTAATTTCTTAGCCAACAGTTATTTAAGATTATCTAATAGGTCATAGAAGATACCATTTCATACCATATATGGTAATAATAGAGAATTTGTAAATAGCACTAGTTGCTTTTGCTATATGACCATAAATGTTAAATATGTGAATCCTAAGATGCTAACTTGTGATACAATAGAGCTTCTGCTGGTTTGAAGAAACAATAGCAAGACACTCCATATGCCGCATATACCTTGCGGGAAATTTTCTGCTACCTATATGAAAACATACGAAGTAATAAAGTTAAAATGTCTTAAGCATGCATGCTATATAACTCTGCAGGACAGGTTCTCTTCCAGTGTGCAATCCTTAGCAGGTATATATCCCATTCGTTGTATGGATGTAAAGTATGCCATAACGCAATTTTTTGGCCAACAGGTATTAAGATTATCTCATAGGCAGTAGAAGATAGATTTTCATAACACTCTATAGTAATAATTGAGAATTTGGCAATAGCACTAATAGCTATTGGATGTAATTTCTTAGCCAACAAGTATTTAAGGTTATCTCATAGGTAGTAAAAGATAGAATTTCATACCAGGATATGGTAATAATAGAGAATTGAGAAATAGCACTAGTTGCTTTTCCTATACCATAAGAGTTAAATATGTGAATCGTAACAAACTTGCGGGATATTTTCTGCTAACTATATGAAGACATACGAAGTAATAAAGGTAAAATGAGTCGTTCTCCTGCCAATATTGTCTACATTTCTCATACACGAAAGGGTGTCTTTAGCATGCACGCTATATGAATCTGCAGGACATGTCCTGTTCAAGTGTCCAACATCGGGTATATTTCCATTTCGGTTTATGGATGTAATCAGCGACATAAGGTAATTCCTTAGCCAACGAGTATTTAAGATTATCATGCCCAGTAGAAGATAGAATTTCATAATACTATGTAATAGTAACAGAGAATATGGAAATACCACTATTTGCTTTTGCTATATAAACGGAATTCAAAATTTGCCTATACAAATCTGCTGGACAGGTCCTGTTCGTGACCAACGCTTAGCAGGTATATTTCCAACGAGTATTTAAGATTATCATGCCCAGTTGAAGATAGAATTTCATAATACTATTTAATAGTAACAGAGAATATGGAAATACCACTAGTTGCTTTTGCTATATAACCGGAATAAATCATTTACCTTGATGAAGGCAAATGAAACAATACCCAGAAACACCAACTGCAGCATATGATAAACTTGCTGGATGTTCTCCGAAGTCAACAGAAGGAATAAAGTTAAAATGTCCTTAGCATGCATGCTATATAAATCTGCTGTCCTATTCGTTGTATGGATGTATTTCCTATTCGTTGTATGGATGTAATCAATGACATCATGTAATTCCTTAGCCGAGTCTTAATGGGTCTTTAGCATGCATGCTATATGAATCTGCAGGACAGGTCTTGTTCAAGTGACCAATGCTTAGCGGGTATATTTCCTATTCGATTTATGGATGTAATCAGCAACATAAGGTAATTCCTTAGCCAACGAGTATTTGATTATCATACCCAGTAGAAGGTGGAATTTCTTAATACTATGTAATATTAACATAGTAGTCTTTCATAATATTAAGTAATAATAGAGAATATGGAAATATTGGTTTTGCTATATAACCGGAATTCATCATTTACCTTGATGAAGGCAAATGAAACACCATCTACAGCATATGAGAAACTTGCTGGATGTTCTCCGAAGTCATCAGAAGTAATAAAGTTAAAATGTCCTTAGCATGCATATATAAATCTGCAGGACAGGTCCTGTCCTATTTGTTGTATGGATGTATTTCCTATAAGTTGTATGGATGTAATCAATGCATCCATACAACTTAGTAATTCCTTCAAGTAATCTAATCAATGTATCCATAAAGGTAAATGTAAAGGTATCCCCTGTGCAAGCACCGGGTCATGTCTGACCCTTGGCGTGACGCCCTCAAGCGTTTTCATGGCAGACTCAATACGGGGTGGTTTGCCAGTGCCTTCCCCAGTCATGACCATTTACCCCCAGCAAGCTGGGTACTCATTTTACCGACCTCGGAAGGATGGAAGGCTGAGTCAACCTTGAGCTGGCTGCTGGGATCGAACTCCCAGCCTCATGGGCAAAGTTTTCAGACTGCATATCTGCTGCCTTACCACTCTGCGCCACAAGAGGCTCTAATGTATCCATACAATCAAGTAATTCCTTAGCTGAGTACTTAATGTGTCTTTAGCATGCATGCTGTATGAATATAGCAGGTATATATCCAATTCGTTGTATGGATGTAATCAATGCCATAAACCTATTTCTTAGCCAACAGGTATTTAAGATGATCTCATAGGGAGTAGAAGTTAACATTTCATACCAGTATATGGTAATAATAGAGAATTTGAAAATAGCACGTTGCTTTTGCTATATGACCATAATAACTTGAGCTTCTACTGGTTTGAAGAAACAATACCAAGACGCTCCATATGCCGCATATACCTTGCAGGATATTTTCTGGTTATATGAAGACATACAAAGTAATAAAGTTAAAATGTCTTTAGCATGCATGCTATATAAATCTGCAGGATAGCTCCTGTTCAGGAGAGGTCCCATTCGTTGTATGGATGTATTTCCTATTCGTTGTATGGATGTAATCAATGACATCAAGAAATTCCGTATTTAATGTTTCTTTAGCATGCATGCTATATAAATATGAAAACATACGAAGTAATAAAGGTAAAATGAGTCGTTCTCTTGTAAATGGTGTTTATATTTTTGATACACGAAAGGGTGTCTTTAGCATGAATCTACAGTCTATATGAATCTGCAGGTCCTGTTCAAGTGACCAACGCTTAGCAGGTATATTTCCTATTCGGTTTATGGATGAAATCAGCGACATAAAGTAATTCCTTAGACAACGAGTATTTAAGGTTATCATACCCAGTAGAAGATAGAATTTCATAATACTTTGTAAGAGTAACAGAGATTATAGTAGTATTTCATAATCCTAAATAATAATAGAGAATATGGAAATACCACTACTTTCCCTATATAACCGTAATTAATCTTTTACCTTGATGAAGGCAAATGAAAGTATTTCGGAATCTACTACAGGTTGTGATAGTTTTAAGAAACAATACACAGAGATACCATCTGCAGCATATAGTACACTTGCTGGATGTTCTCTAAAGTCATCCGAAGTAATAAAGTTAAAATGTCTTTAGTATGCATTCTATACAATTCTCCATGACAGGTTCTGTTCAAGTGTGCAATGCTTAGGAGGTATATATCCCACTCGTATGGATGTAAACAATGCCATAACGCAATTTTTTGGCCAACAGGTATTTAAGATTTTCTCATAGGCAGTAGAAAATAGATTTTCATAACACTCTATAGTAAGAATTTGGAAATAGCACTAATTGCTCTTCTATATGACCGGAAGTTTTAAATATGTGAGTCCTAAGAAACTAATATAATAGGACTTCTCCAGTGAATGGTAGAGGGCAGGAAGGCCTGGAGGATCATTGTCCAATTTTTCGCGATGGGTCGGCCACGACTAGGCACCTAACAAGAAGACAGGGTGTATTTAGCATGCATGCTATGTGAATCTGCTGGACAGGTCCTGTTGAAGTGAGCAACGCTTAGCAGGCATATTTCATATTTGTTGTATGCATGTAATCAGCGACATACAGTAATTCCTTAGCCAACGACGTTTTAAAGGTACCCTACCCAGTAGGATAGAATTTCATAATACTATGAATTAGTAACAGAGAATATAGTTACATAATGCTATGTAATATTAATAGTGTTCTCTATTACATTGATTACATACTCTGGATGCAGTCAATGACTTCTATGCCGTATTTGGATATAGCAGGTATATATCCCATTCATTGTATGTATGTAACTGACAAAGTAATTTCTTAGACAACTCGTATTTAAGGTTATCTCAAAGGTAGTAGAACTTCATAGCAAGATATGGTAATAATAGAGAGTTTGTAAGCAATAGTTGCTTTTCCTATATGACCATAAGAGTTAAATATGTGAATCGTAACAAACGAAATGGTGATACAACAGGGCTTCTGCTGGTTTGAAGAAACAATACACTCCATATGATAAACTTGCGGGATGTTTTCTGCTATATGAAGACATACGAAGTAATAAAGGTAATATGCGTCGTTCTCCTGTCGATGTTGTTCGATGTTGTTTATATTTCTCATACACGAAAGGGTAGCATGCATGCTATCTGAATATGCAGGACAAGTCCTGTTCAAGTGACCAACGCTTAGCGTTATTTCCTATTCCGTTTATGGATGTAATCAGCGACATTGTAATTCCTTAGCCAAAGAGTATTTAAGATTATCATACCCAGTAGAAGATAGAATTTCTTAATATTATGTAATAGTAACAGAGAATACAGTAGTATTTCATAATACTAATAATAGAGAATATGGAAATACCACTAGTTGCTTTTGCTATATAACTGTAATTAATTTTTTACCTTGATAAAGGCAAATGAAAGTATTTTGGAATCTACTACAGGTTGTGATAGTTTTAAGAAACAATACACAGAGACACGATCTGCAGCATATGATACACTTGCTGGATGTTCTCTAAAGTCATCAGAAGTAATAAAGTTAAAATGTCTTTTGCATGCATGGTATATAAATCTTCAGGACATGTCCTGTTCAAGCGCGCAATGTTTAGCTGGTATATTTCCTATTCGTTGTATGGATGTAATCAAGGACATAAAGTAATTCCTTAGCCGAGTACGTGATGTGTCTTTAGCATGCATGCTAAATGAATATAGCAGGTATGTATCCCATTCGTTGTACGGGTGTAAACAATGCCATAATGCAATTTTTTGCCAACAGGTATTTAAGATTATCTCATAGGCAGTAGAAAATAGATTTTCATAACACTCTATAGTAATAATAGAGAATTTGGAAATTGCTCTTCTATATGACCGTAAGTGTTAAATATGTGTGTCCTAAGAAACTAATATAATAGGGCTTCTCCGGTGAATGTAGAGGTATTGGTAGAGGCCTTAGTATTAGTATGATCAGTATGATTAATATGATTATAATTAGTATGAAAGTAGAGCAATTAGTGCTATTTCAAAATTCTCTTTATTTTATACTATGTAATAGTAACAGAGAATATGGAAATACCACTAGTTGCTTTTGCTGTATAACCGGAATTCATCATTTACCTTGATGAAGGCAAAGGAAACAATACCCAGAAACACTATCTGCAGCATATGATAACCTTGCTGGATGTTCTCCGAAGTCATCCGAAGTAATAAAGTTAAAATAATGTTAAATCTGCAGGACAGGTCCTGTCCTATTTGTTGTACGGATGTATTTCCTATAAGTTGTATGGGTGTGATCAATGACATCAAGTAATTCCTTAGCCGAGTACTTAATGGGTCCTTAGCATGCATGCTATATGAATATAGCAGGTATATATCAAATTCGTTGTATGGATGTAATCAATGCCGTAAAGCAATTTCTTAGCCAACAGGTATTTAAGATTATCTCATAGGTAGTAGAAGATACCATTTCATACCAGTATATGGTAATAATAGAGAATTTGAAAATAGCACGTTGCTTTTGCTATATGACCATAAGAGTTTAATATGTGAATCCTAAGATACTAACTTGTGATACAATAGAGCTTCTGCTGGTTTGAAGAAACAATACCAAGACACTCCATATGCCGCATAATAAAGTTAAATTGTCTTTAGCATACATGCTACATAATTCTGCAGGACAGGTTCTGTTCAAGTGTGCAATGCTTAGCACGTATATATCCCATTCGTATGGATGTAAACAATGCCATAAGGCAATTTTTTGGCCAATAGGTATTTAAGATTATCTCATAGGCAGTAGAAAATAGGTTTTCATACAACCAAACTATCACAACCTGTAGTAGATTCCCAAATAGCCTTCATCAAGGTAAATGATGAATTACGGTTATATAGCAAAAGCAACTAGTGGTATTTCCATATTCTCTATTATTACTTAGTATTATGAAATACGATGTTACTATTACATTGTATTAAGAAATTTTACCTTCTACTGGGTATGATAATCTTAAATACTCGTTGGCTGAGGAATTACCTTATGTCGCTGATTAAATCCATAAACCGAATAGGAAATATACCTGCTAAGCGTTGGTCACTTGAACAGGACCTTTCCTGCAGATTCATATAGCATGCATGCTAAAGACACAGTTTCGTGTTTCAGAAATGTAAACAACATTGACAGGAGAACGATTCATTTGACCTTTATTACTTCGTATGTCTTCATATAAGCAGAAAACATCCCGCAAGTTTATCATATGCTGCAGATGGAGTATTGTATTGTTTCTTCAAACCAGCAGAAGCCCTGTTGTATCACAAGTTTGTTACGATTCACATATTTAACTCTTATGGTCGTATAGGAAAAGCAACTAGTGCTATTTACAAATTCTCTATTATTACCATATTGTATGAAATTCTATCTTCTACTCCCTAAGAGATAACCTTAAATACTTGTTGACTAAGAAATTACTTTGTCATTTACATCCATACAACGAATGGGATATATACCTGCTATATCCATATAGCATGCATGCTAAAGACACTTTAAATACTCGGCTTAGAAATCACTTTATGTCATTGATTGCATCCAGAGAATGTAATCAATGTAATAGAGTACTATTATTATTACATAGTATTATGGAATACTACTATATTCACTATTATTACACAATATTATGAAATTCTGGGTATGATAACCTTAAAATGTCGTTGTCTAACGAATTACTTTATGTCACTGATTACATCCAGACAACGAATATGAAATATACCTGCTAAGCGTTGCTCACTTCAACAGGACCATTCCTGCAGATTCACATACCATGCACGCTAAAGACACCTATTCTTGTATCAGAAAGGTAAACAACATTTACAAGAGAATGACATTTTACACATTACTTCACATGTCTTCATATAGTTAGCAGAAAACATCCCGAAATTTTATCATATGCTGCAGATGGAGTCTCTTGGTATTGTTTCTTTAAACCAACAGAAGCCCTATTATATTACAAGATAGTTTCTTAGGACTAACCTAACACTCATATAGAGGAGCAACTAGTACTATTTCCAAATTCTGTATTATTGAGTGTTATGAAAATCTATCTGATACTGCCTATGAAATAATCTTAAATACCTGTTGGCTATGGCATTGTTTACATCCATACAACGAATGGGATATATACCTGCTATATTCATATAGCATTCATGCTAGAGACACATTAAGTTTTCAGCTAAGGAATGACTTTATGTCATTGATTACAACGAATAGGAATAGCGTTCATTCAACGAATATCATCCATACAATGAATAGGAATATTCAGAAAATGTCCCTGGGTATTGCTTCTCAAAATTATCTCAACCTGTAGTGGATTCCGAAATAGTTTCATTTGCCTTCATCAAGGTAAATGATGAATTACGGTTATATCACAAAAGCAACTAGTGGTATTTCCATATTCTCTATTATTATTATTTAGTATTATGAAAGTAATAAGAAGTAATAAAGTTAAAATGTCTTTAAGTTGCATGCTATATAAATCTGCAAGACAGGTCCTGTTCGAGTGTGGAATGCTATTCCTATTCATTGTAAGCATGTATTTCCTATTCGTTGTATGAATGTAATCAATGCCATGAAACAATTTCTTAGTCAACAGGTATTTAATATTCTCATAGGCAGTAGAAGATATTTATCTGTACAGTCATAATACAGCATTTGGAAATAGCACTAGTTGCTCTTCTATATGACCATAAGTGTTAAATATGTGAGTCCTAAGAAACTATCTTGTAATATAATACGGTTTTTGTTGGTTTTAAGAAACAATACCAAGAGACTCCATCTGCAGCATATGATCAACTTGCGGGATGTTTTCTCCTAACTATATGAAGACATACGAAGTAATAAAGGTAAAATGAGTCATTCTCTTTTTAATGTTGTTTACATATCTGATACACGAAAGGGTGTCTTTAGCATGCATGTGTGAACGAGACCTTGGGGTACTTGTGGATTGTAAACTAAACATGAGCAGGCAGTGTGATGCAGCGGTAAAAAAGGCAAATGCCATTTTGGGCTGTATCAACAGAGCCATCACATCAAAATCACAAGATGTCATAGTCCCATTGTATACGGCACTGGTCAGACCACACCTATGCATTGAACCGGGCCCTCAAAAAAGCCCATCGAAATTTAGTAAAGGTGATATATGTTAGAAATGGTCCAGTAGAAAATCCCTCCCAGGACTTTAGTAACCTATATGGGCTTGGGAGTAGGGCCATCTCATTTTGTAGCTCAATATCCATAAGTCGTTGCTAGACTAGATGTTTTGCTTGTCTGTGCCCCGTTTCTAATAGATGATCAGGGGCTAAGCCAATTTTAAGAAGTTTGTTAATTATTTCTGTACACCAAGTGGGTTGTGGGTTAACTGACAAGAAAGAAGGAATAAGGCCTACAGGTTGAAGATGAATTTTTAGCCAATAGTTAATTATTGTTATCCATGCCCTGGTCTCTACTTTTGTCAACCCTGCCTCCTGCCGGAGAACTACATTGGCTGTACACCTTGGAACATTAAAGAGGGCTCTTAGGAAATCTGCTTGAATTTTCTCTAAGGGAGCAAAATTGGAGTAAGGGCCTAATTGGGCAACATATGTAAGATGAGCCAGTGATTTGGCTGAAAACAGTTTGATTGCAGCAGGAATGAAGCCACCACCCTTAGTTTGATAGAATCTTAAGATAGCTGCTGCACTCTTCTGAGCAGCGTTAGCTACTGAGTGTATATGAGCAGTTTGCTTTCCGTTATACTGGAAGATCACACCAAGATATTTGAAGCATTTAACTCGCTCAATACGATGTTGGTCAATATGGCAAGTAAAAAGTTTTGCCCTGTTGTTAAAGCACATAATTTTTGTTTTGGTATAATTGATAAGTAGGTGTTCCTCCTGGCAATGCAAGGCCAAAACTTCCAAAGCCCTTTTCAGGCCTATTCTAGTCTGTGAGAGAATTACTGCATCATCAGCATACATAAGTATGGGTAACCTTTTGTCTGCAAGTTTAGGGGCATGAATGTCTGAGTTCTTTAGACGTTTGATTAATGCATCAATATAGATTGCGTTTAGGTCACCCCCAACAATTAGCATGGCAGTTGGATATTTTAAAGCTAGTTGGAAAATATAACATTCCACTTTTCCCCACAGCGTTTACAGGTCTGTGCCTGTAAACGCTGGGGAGGTAAATACAAGTTAATGCAGAGTAACTGGAACTTATTAAAATGCAGCAGTGTTGCTACTACCCAATTAGCATAAAATGGTAACTTGAGGACTTGCACTTTCAGTCTGGTGGAGATAAAGATTCCTAAACCTCCCCGGGGTCTTCCACCCTTAAGACTTGGAGTGGCTGCTGTCAAAACTGAATGATAATTAGAAATATCAAAAATCATCTATCATCCAGGTTTCCTGCAAGAATATAACATCAAATTGAGATATATATTTTACAAAGGCTCCATCTAAGCGTTTTGAGTGCCACCCAGCTACATTCCAGCAAACCAAGGCTAGCTGCAAGGTGTTCATTGGGAGTCATTCATTACTGATAGCATTTTGTTCCATTAATTCCATTAATTCCATTAATTCCATTAGTTCCATTAATTCCATTGCCAGGGCGAGACATAGTCAGAGGGAAGTTCTGGGCAGGTAGAGTCATCTGGATATCTTCATCCTTTTCTTGAGGCAGCAGTTCATGTTCATCACTTGATATTCTATTTAAATCGCCATCAGAATCCAAGAAGATGCAGCCATTTTGGCATGCAGCAGCCTTGTCCTTCTCAGTGCAAACTTTTGTATTGACCTCTAAGATAATGCTAGTCAGTTTGGTCTCAGGCACCTTCTGCTGTATTCTAGGGGGCTCTTCCACAAGTCCTTGAGAACATACTGGTGTCAGGGTGGAGGATGAGGAGGCAGGAGCAACAAGGGTTTCTAGCACACTGGTCGTTTGCTGATTAGAGGTCAAAAGTAGAGGTGAATTTGGATCTGACAAATCATTTCTTGAACTGAGTAACTTAAGTCTTAGGTGCTCTAATCTTGATGTGATCTCAGTTTGTTCCATAGGGGGAAGAGCTGAAAAAGAAATAAGTAGATTTTCTTCTATACTGTTTATTGGCTCAAAAGTCCCTGGGTCCGTTCTTGATTATTTGGGTAGGTCTGTCCATGAAATTAAGTCCTTCTGATGCTTAGCCTGCAAAACATTTTCTTGAGCAATAATCATTGAGAAGTTAGAGTTGGAGTTAAAGGTGTTGGAGTTTTGCAGCTTTGGAATTAAGGAAGATAAAATTAAATTGTTAAATACCCTGGTTGGAAAAACCCCTTTAGAGTAGAGGAATGGTCTCTGTTGCAGTAATATTGCTGGGATCTTTGGGCTTTCAAAGGTAAGCAAAACTCTTTGCACCTGATTATGAATGTTAAGTGACTCTACTGTTTTTAGTTCATTCAAAGAAAGGTTCTTCCTAAGGAGAACTCTTAAATGCTGGTTAACGCGCCATTTCGAGTTCCATAACAAAGCCTGACCTCTGAATTTGTAGATGGTGAAGCATATTTTGCACGGCTGCCACTTTAGCTGAAACTGGCAATCCTCTGGTTGCTGTTTCCAAGCTGGTTCCTTTATATTCTTAGGCTTGCAAGGTGAACCATTCTGTCTTCCAGGATTTAGTCCCACCTGGGTTTCAGTGGCCCTGGATGGTTTGGTTAATATCTGAGTAAGTTGATCAACCTTGGCCTCTATTAGTTTTATTCTGTTGAAGATAAGTTCAAGTTTTTTTGCTGTCAGACTAAAGGGGTCATTTCTGATGTTATCTGCCACACTGAAGTTATCTTCAATGTCAATGCCTTCAGTTTGGAGCACAGTAGGTACCTCTTTCCTTTCTTCACTGTAATTTTTGATGGAGACACTGCTATCCAAAGGAGCAAAATAGTTTGATGTTGGAACAGCATAAATTGTGGCAGAATTATTTGGTACAAGGAAGTCATCAATCTTAGATTGCTTGGAGACAGGAGATGGTGATAAATCAACAGGATCACGGCCCCTTTTATTCCGGCCCATCTTCAATGCGACAGAATAACAGTTGCAATAAGTGTTACAATGGACTAGCCAACTGCTGGAATAGCCTTTACAAATAAATATCACACCAGTCCTGTCCTGAATCAAATGCAGATGAAAATCTAACCATGAAGGTTAATCTCAGTAGTCAGAAAATAGTAAAAACTTAAACATTTAAAATAGACCAAACAATGCTTTTAAAAAAAAGAGAGAAGTAAATAGATGGAATAAAAACAAAAAGTACTAAAAATAGGGAGGATAAGCAGGTGATATGTCTTGCAATATGCCACTATTAACTCCAGTTTACTCCTCCAAGAAGTTTTTCTCAGGCAGGTGTTTCTCCTTTCAGGCAAATTACCTTTCAATTATCTCTCAGGGTCAGCGTTTTTCTTTTACTAGTTCCGTTCCCAGCAGTAGACAAAGAGATAAAAGCCTACCAAAAATGCAGAGTTGATAGAAGCTGCAGAACTTGTCATAAATCCAAAAGCTCTAAGCTTCAAAAGTCCAAAAGACCAAAAAGAAGAAGTAAAATAAACCTTGGAGTTGACCCGAGCTGACTCCGTGCCTTCTCAAGCCTGCGCAGTCCCTCCTCTCGACGGGGGAGCATCCAGAAGGCAAGTTCTTCTGTGGAGGCGGAAGGGCTTGCTAAGCAGAAGGCCCCAGGCGACCCGAAGCCTGGCGTGATGCCACGCCTGAAGCTCCTGATGACGTTGGCTGGCAGAAGCTGGCGGCAGTCGGCCGGGGGGTGGGGGTGGGCATCAGTGGCAGGTAGCTGGGGGGAGGGGGTTGCGTAGGGACGCAGAGTGAGAGTGTGAGTGAGCGAGTGAATGAGTGCAACCCTGCGTGCCCATCCTTTCCGACGGACAGGGACCGAATGCCCATTCGTTTCGACGGACAGGGCTTGAGCGCTCCTCTGTCAAATTTCTAGCTGGCCTACTAGATGGGCTAAATGATGAATCCGACCAGGAAAAACTTGTGTTTTTGTTAGCAGATACTAATTCATTTGTTTCTAACAAAATGTCATTATTTGCTCTTGCAGCAAAGAAAATAAGGGCCAGAGTGGTGCTGCAGAGAGCAAGTACCTAGAGGAGCTTTAGGATAGGTGGACATATGTAGTCTGGAAATGTTTTTATGATGTTAAGTGATTCTTGTCTGAGATTGCGCATTCTTTTTATTACTGATTTGAAATGTTTTAAATCTTTTTATATTTTCCTTTTTTATTGTAATGGCCTATGGCTACATGCAATAAAATCTGACTTGACTAAAATCCAAGTAAACGACACCAACCGAATTTCCACAATCTAGCAAACCTGTTACTTGGTCAAAAAAGGAAACCAGGTTGGTCTGATAGGACCTGTCGGAGACAAATCCATGCTGACTTCCGTGGATCACCAAATTGTCCTCCAGATGTTTGCAGATTGTTGAAATAGATGGAATCGGGCTTGCAGCCGCCAGTTGATGCTGGCCAACCGAAGGAGGAGCCTGGAGGATGCCGGTGGAGGGAAGGGCAGGAGCCGTCCCTGCTTACCACGGGTTTTCCTTGTAGGAATCTCCAGGGGGAGTTTTGATGAGGTTCTCCTGCAAGCCCTCAAGGGAGTCGTGGCCATTGAAAGAGGTGAGCGATGTTCCCCAACTCCTTTGCTTGCCTCTCTGCCCCTCCTGGTCCCCAGTGGGTGGGTTGGGCAAGGAGGGCTTGTGACCTGTATGCCGGCAACGGGGAAGGCATTGTCTGGGAGAGCTAAACCTTGGGCTCACTGTGTGCTCTTTCGGGAAGTGGGAAGGGGAGCGGGCTGAGGTGGAAGGGGCCCTGAGTTCTCAGACTGGCCTTATAGAATCATAGAATCATAGAATCATAGAGTTGGAAGGGGCCATACAGGCCATCTAGTCCAACCCCCTTCTCAATGCAGGATTAGCCCTAAGCATCCTAAAGCATCCAAGAAAAGTGTGTATCCAACCTATGCTTGAAGACTGCCAGTGAGGGGGAGCTCACCACCTCCTTAGGCAGCCTATTCCACTGCTGAACCACTCTGACTGTGAAAATTTTTTCCTGATATCTAGCCTATATCGTTATATTTGAAGTTTAAACCCATTACTGCGTGTCCTCTCCTCTGCAGCCAACGGAAACAGCATCCTGCCCTCCTCCAAGTGACAACCTTTCAAATACTTAAAGAGGGCTATCATGTCCCCTCTCCTTTTAGTTTGGTTCCCTATGAGCTGGCCTTGCCAGTTGGGCTGCCTCTGATCGTTTTCCTTCCATATACTCCCTATGTTGATCGTCTCCTTCCCCTAGTGGCTTTAGTTTAAAGCTCTCCTGATGAAGCTCCCCAGGTTCCTGCCAAACACATTCTTCCCCAGTTTCGATAAGTGCAGTCCATCAGGTGCTAGCAGGCCTTCCTCAAGAAAGCCTATCCCATGGTCCCAGAAACCAAATCTCTCCTGCCGGCACCAACTACGCAGCCAGTGATTCACCTCCATTATCTTCCTCTCCCGACGCATTCCTCTTCCCTTGACAGGAAAGATTGAAGAGAATACCACTTGTGCCCCATTTGCTTGAGCTTCCTCCCCAAATCTTGATAGTCTTTTTTAATAGGAGTGATGGTATTCAGGGACATGTCATTCGTTCCCAAATGGACCATCACAAATGGGTAGCGATCCGTAGATTTGAGGAGATTGGGCAGCCATTCTGAAACATCTTTAATTTACGCCCCTGGCAAGCAAGCCTTGTACACTTGATGTGTGTTTCTAGGGATCTCCCGGGGGAGTTTTGATGAGGTTCTCCTGCAAGCCCTCAAGGGAGTCGTGGCCATTGAAAGAGGTGAGCGATGTTCCCCAACTCCTTCGCTTGCCTCTCTGCCCCTCCTGGTCCCCAGTGGGTGGGTTGGGCAAGGAGGGCTTGTGACCTGTATGCCAGCAATGGGGAAGGCAGTGTCTGGGAGAGCTAAACCTTGGGCTCACTGTGTGCTCTTTCGGAAAGTGGGAAGGGGAGCGGGCTGAGGTGGAAGGGGCCCTTAGTTCTCAGACTGGCCTTGTACACTTGTTGTCTGTTTCTTCAGCAGACTGAGGATGCTTGCAGATCCAGGCCATCCAGAGTGGAGGAGAGCTGATCGGGAGAGGAGGGCCACGTGCGAACAGACGGGGGAGTATCCAGAAGGCAATTTCTTCAGCGGAGGCGGAAGGGCTTGCTAAGCAGGGGGCACCAGGTGACCCGAAGCCTGGCGTGATGCCTGAAGCTCCTGATGATGTTGGCTGAGAGAAGCTGGCGGCAGTCAGCCGGGGGGGTGGGGGTGGGCATCAGTGGCAGGTAGCTGGGGGGAGGGGGTTGCGTAGGGTTGCAGAGTGAGAGTGTGAGTGAGCAAGTGAGTGAGTGCAACCCTGCGTGCCCATCTGTTCCGACGGGCAGGGACTGAATGCCCATTAGTTTCGACGGACAGGGCTTGAGTGCCCATCTGCTGCGGCAGACAGGGCTTGAGCGCTCCTCTGTCTGGACGGACAGGGCTTGCGAGCCCATCTGTTCGCAGGGACAGAATTTGAGTGCCGGTCCACACAGATGAACGGAGCACAGTGCCAGACCCTTCAGATGGCTGGAGCACGGGTGCACGTTCCCTCAAGTGGACGCAGCTGGGGTGCCCGTCCCTTGGGCCTCGTCCCATCGTGTGGACAGAGGTGGGGTGCCCGTTCTTTCTGGTGGACAGAACGTGTGTGTGTGTGTGTGGACGGAGAGTGAATGCGAGGGGTAGGCATGGGCACCAAGCGGCTCATCAACTGAAGTTCATGACAATTTTTAGCCTGCCGTCACAAACCTCCATGAACTTTTCAAGAATTGGTGGTGGTTCGTGTTTAGAGCAGAGAACAGGGCTTTAAAGGCATTCAGGGCCATCCCCTTAAACCTCTGCTTTCTTTTTTTGTCCTGTGCTGCTGTTTCTCGCGGACTCCCCGGAGACGGGAACGCAGGGGCCGAAAGGGACCCTAAACCCTTTTCTTTTTTACTAGACCTTTTTGGATCAGTAAAGAGGGAAATGCTACAGCTTGCATATTACAAAACACACACACATCAGGCTGCCATTTCACTATGCTTCTCTTCTTCTTGTACATCTCCCTAACACCGTAGATGACATACTGATGCTTCTTCCCCCCAGGCTTACATAGCCAGTCTGAAAGTCAAGGATTTCTCTCCACCTCCTTCCCCCCCGCCCCAATCTGATCTCCTATACAGCAAAAGCAACTAGTGGTATTTCCATATTCTCTGTTACTATTACATAGTATAAAATAAAGAGAATTTTGAAATAGCACTAATTGCTCTACTTTCATACTAATTATAATCATACTAATCATACTGATCATACTAATACTAAGGCCTCTACCAATACCTCTACATTCACAGGAGAAGCCATATTATATTAGTTTCTTAGGACACACATATTTAACACTTACGGTCATATAGAAGAGCAATTTCCAAATTCTCTATTATTACTATAGAGTGTTATGAAAATCTATTTTCTACTGCCTATGAGATAATCTTAAATACCTGTTGGCCAAAAAATTGCATTATGGCATTGTTTACACCCGTACAACGAATGGGATACATACCTGCTATATTCATTTAGCATGCATGCTAAAGACACATCAAGTACTCGGCTAAGGAATTACTTTATGTCCTTGATTACATCCATACAACGAATAGGAAATATACCAGCTAAACAATGAGCGCTTGAACAGGACATGTCCTGAAGATTTATATACCATGCATGCAAAAGACATTTTAACTTTATTACTTCTGATGACTTTAGAGAACATCCAGCAAGTGTATCATATGCTGCAGATCGTGTCTCTGTGTATTGTTTCTTAAAACTATCACAACCTGCAGTAGATTCCAAAATACTTTCATTTGCCTTTATCAAGGTAAAAAATTAATTACAGTTATATAGCAAAAGCAACTAGTGGTATTTCCATATTCTCTATTATTAGTATTATGAAATACTACTGTATTCTCTGTTACTATTACATAATATTAAGAAATTCTATCTTCTACTGGGTATGATAATCTTAAATACTCTTTGGCTAAGGAATTACCATGTCGCTGATTACATCCTTAACGGAATAGGAAATAACGCTAAGCGTTGGTCACTTGAACAGGACTTGTCCTGCATATTCAGATAGCATGCATGCTACCCTTTCGTGTATGAGAAATATAAACAACATCGAACAACATCGACAGGAGAACGACGCATATTACCTTTATTACTTCGTATGTCTTCATATAGCAGAAAACATCCCGCAAGTTTATCATATGGAGTGTATTGTTTCTTCAAACCAGCAGAAGCCCTGTTGTATCACCATTTCGTTTGTTACGATTCACATATTTAACTCTTATGGTCATATAGGAAAAGCAACTATTGCTTACAAACTCTCTATTATTACCATATCTTGCTATGAAGTTCTACTACCTTTGAGATAACCTTAAATACGAGTTGTCTAAGAAATTACTTTGTCAGTTACATACATACAATGAATGGGATATATACCTGCTATATCCAAATACGGCATAGAAGTCATTGACTGCATCCAGAGTATGTAATCAATGTAATAGAGAACACTATTAATATAACATAGCATTATGTAATACAACTATATTCTCTGTTACTAATTCATAGTATTATGAAATTCTATCCTACTGGGTAGGGTACCTTTAAAACGTCGTTGGCTAAGGAATTACTGTATGTCGCTGATTACATGCATACAACAAATATGAAATATGCCTGCTAAGCGTTGCTCACTTCAACAGGACCTGTCCAGCAGATTCACATAGCATGCATGCTAAATACACCCTTTCTTCTTGTTAGGTGCCTAGTCGTGTCCGACCCATCGCGAAAAATTGGACAATGATCCTCCAGGCCTTCCTGCCCTCTACCATTCACTGGAGAAGTCCTATTATATTAGTTTCTTAGGACTCACATATTTAAAACTTCCGGTCATATAGAAGAGCAATTAGTGCTATTTCCAAATTCTTACTATAGAGTGTTATGAAAATCTATTTTCTACTGCCTATGAGAAAATCTTAAATACCTGTTGGCCAAAAAATTGCGTTATGGCATTGTTTACATCCATACGAGTGGGATATATACCTCCTAAGCATTGCACACTTGAACAGAACCTGTCATGGAGAATTGTATAGAATGCATACTAAAGACATTTTAACTTTATTACTTCGGATGACTTTAGAGAACATCCAGCAAGTGTACTATATGCTGCAGATGGTATCTCTGTGTATTGTTTCTTAAAACTATCACAACCTGTAGTAGATTCCGAAATACTTTCATTTGCCTTCATCAAGGTAAAAGATTAATTACGGTTATATAGGGAAAGTAGTGGTATTTCCATATTCTCTATTATTATTTAGGATTATGACATACTACTATAATCTCTGTTACTCTTACAAAGTATTATGAAATTCTATCTTCTACTGGGTATGATAACCTTAAATACTCGTTGGCTAAGGAATTACTTTATGTCGCTGATTTCATCCATAAACCGAATAGGAAATATACCTGCTAAGCGTTGGTCACTTGAACAGGACCTGCAGATTCATATAGACTGTAGATTCATGCTAAAGACACCCTTTCGTGTATCAAAAATATAAACACCATTTACAAGAGTACGACTCATTTTACCTTTATTACTTTGTATGTTTTCATATTTATATAGCATGCATGCTAAAGAAACATTAAATACTGGGCTAAGGAATTTCTTGATGTCATTGACTACATCCATACAACGAATAGGAAATACATCCATACAACAAATAGGACCTCTCCTGAACAGGAGCTATCCTGCAGATTTATATAGCATGCATGCTAAAGACATTTCAACTTTTTTATTTTGTATGTCTTCATATAACCAGAAAATATCCCGCAAGGTATATGCAGCATATGGAGCGTTTTGGTATTGTTTCTTCAAACTAGCAGAAGCTCTAATGTATCACAAGTTAGTATCTTAGGATTCATATATTTAACTCTGATGGTCATATAGCAAAAGCAACTAGTGCTATTTTCAAATTCTCATATTATTACCATATACTGGTATGAAATCGTAACTTCCATATTCTCTTTTACTATTATATAGTATTGTGAAATTCTATCTTCTACTTGGTATGATAACCTTAAATAATCATTGATAACCTTAAATGTCGCTGATTACATCCATAAACCGAATAGGAAATATACCTGCTAAGCGTTGGTCACTTGAACAGGGCCTGTCCTGCAGATTAGTATTACTTTAGTATTAGTATTATTAGTATTACAGATTAGTATTACAGATAATTATTAGATTAGTATTACAGATTAGATATACTTTATGTCATTGATTACGACAAATAGGAATAGCGTTCATTTAACGAATAGCATCCAAACAACAAATAGGAATTGCATTCCGCACTTGAACAGGAGCTGTACTGCAGATTTATATAGCATACATGGTAAAGACATTTTAACTTTATTACTTCTGATGACTTCGGAGAACATCCAGCATGTTTATCATATGCCGCACGTGGTGCCTCTGGTTATTGTTTCGTAAAACTATCACAACTGGTAGTAGATTCCCAAATCGTTCTATTAGCCTTCATCAAGGTAAATGAAGAATTACGGTTATATAGCAAAAGCAACTAGTGGTATTTCCCTATTCTCTATTATTACTTAGAATTATGAAAGACTACTATGTTACTATTACATAGTATTAAGAAATTCCACCTACTGGGTTTGATAATCTTAAATGTTGGCTAAGGAATTACCTTATGTCGCTGATTACATCCATAAACCGAAGACTTCGGAGAACATCCAGCAAGTTTATCATATGCTGAAGAAGGTGTTTCTGTGTACTGTTTCATTTGCCTTCATCAAGTTAAATCTTGAATTCCGGTTATATAGCAAAAGCAACTAGTGGTATTTCCATATTCTCTGTTACTATTAAATAGTATTTCCATATTCTCTATTATTA
Source organism: Paroedura picta (assembly GCF_049243985.1). NCBI lineage: Eukaryota > Metazoa > Chordata > Lepidosauria > Squamata > Gekkonidae > Paroedura > Paroedura picta. The sequence goes on from NC_135379.1 coordinate 67,965,095, forward strand.
CGTAGTATTATGAAAGACTATTATGTTACTATTACATAAGCAGAAAACATCCCGCAAGTTTATCATATGCTGCAGTGTCTTGTATTGATTCTTCAAACCAGCAGAATCCCTGTTGTATCACAAGTTCGTTTGTTATGATTCACATATTTAACTCTTCTGGTCATATAGGAAAAGCAACTAGCGCTATTTACAAATTCTCTATTACCATATCCTGGTATGAAATTCTATCTTCTACTACCTATGAGATAACCTTAAATACTTGTTGGCTAAGGAATTACTTTGTCATTTACATCCATACAAGGAATGCTATATATACCTGCTATATCCATATAGCATGCATGCTAAAGATACTTTAAATAGCATAGAAGTCATTGACTGCATCCAGAGAATGTAATTAATGTAATAGAGAATACTATTATTATTACATAGTATTATGGAATACCACTATATTCTCTGTTACTATTACATAGTTTTATGAATTTCTATACTACTGGGTATGATTATCTTAAAATGTCTTTGAATAAGGAATTACTGTATTTCGCTGATTTTACCTTTATTACTTTGTATGTCTTCATATAGGTAGCAGAAAATATCCCGCAAGGTATATGCGGCGGACGGAGTGTCTTGTTATTGTTTCTTCAAACTCTATTGTATCACAAGTTAGTATCGTAGGATTCACATATGGTCATATAGCAAAAGCAACTAGTGCTATTTTCAAATTCTCTATTATTACCATATACTGCTATGAAATGGTATGTTCTACTACCTATGCGATAATCTTAAATACCTGTTGGCTAAGAAATTGCTTTATGGCATTGATTACATCCTTACAACGAATTGGATATATCCCTGCTATATTCATATAGCATGCATATTAAGTGCCTAACATATTAAGTACTCGGCTAAGGAATTACTTGATGTCATTGATTACATCCATACAACGAATAGGAAATACATCAATACAACGAATAGGACAGGAGCTATCCTGCAGATTTATATAGCATGCATGCTAAGGACATTTTAACTTTATTACTTATGATGACTTCAGAGAACATCCAGCAAGTTTATCTTATGCTGAAGATGGTGTTTCTGGGTATTGTTTTATTTGCCTTCATCAAGGTAAATGATGAATTCCGGTTATATAGCAAAAGCAACTAGTGGTATTTCCGTATTCTCACTTACTATTACATAGTATTATGAAATTCTATCATCTACTGGGTATGATAATCTTAAATACTCGTTGGCTGAGGAATTACCTTATGTCGCTGATTACATCCATAACCCGAATAGGAAATATACCTGCTAAGCGTTGGTCACTTGAACAGGACCTGTCCTGCAGATCTATATAGCATACATGCTAAAGACATTTTAAGTTTATTACTTCTGATGACTGCGGAGAACATCCAGAATGTGTATCATTTGCCACACGTTGTGTCTCTGGTTATTATTTCGTAAAACTATCACAACCTGTAGTAGATTCCGAAATCGTTCTATTAGCCTTCATCAAGGTAAATGATGAATTACGGTTATATAGCAAAAGCAACTAGTGGTATTTCCATATTCTCTATTATTACTAAGTATTATGAAAGTCTACTATGTTACTATTACATAGTATTAAGAAATTCCACCTTCTACTGTGTATGATAATCTTAAATACTCGTTGGCTAAGGAATTACATTATGTCGCTGATTACATCCATAAACCAAATAGGAAATATACCCGCTAAGCATTGGTCACTTGAACAGGACCTGTCCTGCAGATTCATATAGCTTGCATGCTAAAGACACCCTTTCGTGTTTGAGAAATGTAAAAAACATGGGCAGGAGAACGACTCATTTTACCTTTATTACTTCGTATGTCTTCATATAGTTAGCAGAAAACATCCCGCAAGTTTATCATATGCTGCAGATGGCTTGTCTTGTATTGTTTCTACAAACCAGCAGAAGCCCTGTTGTATCACAAGTTCGTTTGTTACGGATCACATATTTAACTCTTATGGTCTTATAGGAAAAGCAACTAGTGCTATTTACAAATTCTCTGTTATTACGAAATTACTTTGTCATTTACATCCATACAACGAATGGGATATATACCTGCTATATCCATATAGCATGCATGCTAAAGATACTTTAAATACTCGGCATAGAAGTCATTTGCATCCAGAGAATGTAATCAATGTAATAGAGAATACTGTTATTATTACATAGTATTATGGAATACCACTATATTCTCTGTTACTATTACATAGTATTATGAAATTCTATCTTCTACTGGGTATGATAACCTTAAATACTCGTTGTCTAAGGAATTATTTTATGTCGCTGATTTCATCCATAAAACTAATACGAAATATACCTGTTTTATGTCGCTGATTTCATCCATAAAACTAATACGAAATATACCTGTTAAGCGTTGGTCACTTGAACAGGACCTGCGGATTCATATAGACCTGCAGATTCATGCTAAAGACACCCTTTCGTGTATCAGAAATATAAACACCATTTACAAGAGAATGACTCATTTTACCTTTATTACTTCGTATGTAGTTAGCAGAAAATATCCCGCAAGTTTATCATATGCTGCAGATGTAGTGTCTTGTATTTCTCACTTAGTATTACAGATTAGTATTACAGACAATTATTAGATTAGTATTACAGACAAAGTATTAGTATTACAGATTAGATATACATTATGTCATTGATTACAACGAATAGGAATAGCGTTCATTTAACGAATACCATCAATACAACAAATAGGAATAGCATTCCGCACTTGAACAGGAGATGTCCTGTTCTATCCTGTACTATTACATAGTATTATGAAATTCTCTCTTCTACTGGGTATGATAATCTTAAATACTCTTAGGCTAGCGCTACAAATTCTCTATTATTACCATATCCTGGTATGAAATTCTATCTTCTACTACCTATGAAATACTTGTTGGCTAAGAAATTACTTTGTCATTTACATCCATACATCAAATGGGATATATACCTGCTATATCCATATAGCAGTGGTCCCCAACCTTTCTGAGGCTGGGGACCGGCAGGGCATCAGGACGCGCCTGTGCGGACCGCGCCCGTGCATCGGGCTGCACCTGCGGGCCGCACCCGCGGGCTGCACCCGCGGGCCGCACCCGCACGGCCACGTGGCCCGGCCCTGCTTCCCTCTCCCCGCCCTCCCGCAATAAGAAGCTTCCCGGGCCGCAAGCTTGCGGCCTGGGATGTTTTTTACTGGGGGGGCGGGGAGAGGGAGCCGTGGCCCGGCGCCATGGCCTTCGCGGCCTGGCACCGGGCCGCAGTCCGCGGGTTGGGGACCACTGCCATGTAGCATGCATGCTAAAGATACTTTAAATACTCGGTATAGAAGTCATCGACTGCATCCAGAGAATGTAATCAATGTAAGATAGAATACTATCATTATTACATAGTATTTTGGAATACCACTATACTATTACATAGTATTATGAAATTCTATCCTACTGGGTATAATAACCTTAAAATGTTGTTGGCTAAGGAATTACTGTATATCGCTGATTACATGCATACAACAAATATGAAATATACCTGCTAAGCGTTGCTCACCAACAGGATCTGTCCTGCAGATTCTCATAGCATGCATGCTAAAGACACCCTTTCTTCTTATTAGGTGCGTAGTTGTGTCTGACTCTGCTTGAGCCATCTCGTCACTGCTTCCAGGCAGCTGGCTAGTGCTTCTGGGGGAGAGTAAGGGCAGCCATCCATCAGGAGGAAGAGCTAGGTGTCATCTGCATATTGATGGCAACCCAGCCCGAACTTCCGTACCAGCTGTGCGAGAGGGCACATGAAGATGTTGAATAGGATAGGAGAGAGGACCGCTCCTTGTGGGACTCCACAAGTAAGTTGGCGGCGGCCTGATGTTTTCTCTCCTATTGCAACCCTCTGTCCACGATCCTGGAGGAAGGAGATCAGCCATTGAACGGCTATCCCTTGTATTCCAGCATCGATGAGGCGGCGAGCTAGAAGCTCGTGATCGACTGTGTCGAACGCTGCTGACATGTCTAATAATATCAGCAGTGCCGACCTGCCTCGATCCAACTGCCGACGGAGGTCGTCCGTCAGGGTGACTAGTGCTGTCTCTACCCCATGGCCAGGCCGGAAGCCAGACTGGTATGGGTCTAGGACCGAAGCTTCTTTCAGGTATTCTGTCAGTTGGTTTGCGACTGCCCTTTCTATCATCTTGCCCAGAAACGATAAGTGCGAGACGGGCCTGTAGTTGTTAGGCTCTTGTGGGTTTAGAAATGTTTTTTTCAACAGTGGACGTACCACAGCCTCTTTCAAACCCTCCGGGAATTCTCCTGTTGTTAGAGATAGGTTGATTATCTCCTGGAGGGGGCCCATTATCGTTATGCCAGCTGTTTTCAAGAGCCAGGATGGGCAAGGATCTAGTGGGCATGTAGTTGGTCTTGTTGTCGCTAGAATCCTGTCCACCGGTCAGGGTGAGTCATCTGAAGTTACTCATAGTTTTCTCCAAAGACGGCCAAGGGGCCTCTAGTTCACTTTTTGTATCTAAGGTTGGGGGGGGAGGTCGTGGCGGAGTGTCGAGATTTTGTCCGCAAAATGACTCGCAAATGCCTCACAGCTGATGTCCAATTGGCTACTGTTTTGTTGCCTTTCAATCGCCTCACAGATTGTGAGGCTCAAATTGTTGCCTCACAGCTGATGTCCAATTGGCTACTGTTTTGTTGCCTTTCAATCAGGGCAGTGAGGGATTGAACTATGTTAAACAATTGAGCTGGGCGTGAGTCTGCAGATGCAATGGTAGCCGAGTAAAAATTGCATTTTACTGACTTCACCGCCATCTCATAGGCTTTCATCTGCATTCTATAAGATGTTCTCGAGGCTTCATCACGAGTCTTCCTCCAAACTCGCTCTAGCCGTCTCAGTTCCCGTTTCTTGTCGCGAAGCTCCTCGGTGTACCAGGGAGCTCGCTTGAGACGGGGCCGGAGAGGGCGTCGGGGAGCTATCTCATCAATGGCAGTCAGCAGTCCGTTATGCCAATCACTGACCAGGCCATTGAGAGAAGTGCCAGGAGGCATTGGTTCCCGCAGAGCATTCCGGAATCCTATTGGATCCATAAGTCTCCGTGGGCGAGCTAAAATTTGCTCGACGCCCAACTGAGGAGGTGGTAGGAGCCTTAGCCGAGCCTTTAAAGCATAGTGGTCTGACCATGGCACGGCTGTTGTTGTAACCAGATCCACAATCAAACCTGCGCCGAAAATAAGATCCAGGGTGTGACCTGCTTGATGGGTGGGGCCAACAACAAATTGCGAGAGAAGGAGTGATCTGGAGGAACCCCAGCAAGAAGTTGCCCTGCTCAGCCTTCTCGCTGGGGTGGCCCGCAGTGGCTGATGTGCCAGCAGAGGCTGGGGGGGGGAGGAGCAGCGGACGTGCTGGCTCCTTCCTCCCCTGCCTGGCCTGACACCTCAGCCTCCTTGGACTTCCACCAGGCAAGCCTCTGAATGAGCAGCTTGCGCCATTCAGGAAGGCTCCTCTCCCTCTCTGCTAAGCTGCCCTTGATGCATGGATCACACATGGCGGCAGGCCTGTATGTCACTGATTTGCAGAGGGGTTCAAAGCGGCTGTCAAGCCCTCTCAGAAGCCTCCTTGCAAGCGTGCGCATGGCAGGAACAGCGTCTGCACGTCCTTGAGTCGGGTCCAGGAAGGGGGCCAACACCACATGGGCATTGTGGACCATGGGCACAACCAGACCCAAACTCGCCGTAACAGACGAGAGCATCTCCGTGAAAGTCTTGAAGGGCCCAAGCACTTCCACGGTCTGAGAAATGATTTCCCTCTCTCGGTGGGTGAGCCACTCCCCAGGCATAAACATCCTCGTCTCCTGGACAAGGGCATCTAAGGCTTTCCTCTGCTCCACCAAGCGCTCAAGCATGGCGCGGGTGGAGTTCCAGCGCATGCTGACGTCTCTGATAAGGCAGTGCTGCGGCACGCCCATCAGGACCTGCTTTCTCTTCAGCCTCGAGACGTCATGCGAGCTGTGAGAGAAATGCACCATGATCCTCTGGCACTTAATGGCTTCGGCGGATGAACCGGTTCCCTTAGAGGCGATCCCAAGGGCATCCTTAACCACGAGGTGGAGAAGGTGGGCCACACTGGAGATGTGCTTCAGGCCCATGCCCTTGACTGCCTTGGTCATGTTGAGGGCACCATCTGTCACCAAGAAGCCCTTGGTGACCCCCGTCCCATTGCCTACCCACCCATCTACCATTCTACGAATGCTGCCCTTGATGTTGTCTGCCGTGTGCCGCATATTAAAGGGCTCGATGTGCAGCAAGACATGGCAGCCTGCCCGGCAGCCCTCATGCTGCCTAACAGGCTCAACCCCACCCAGCACCTCCCATACTTCCCACCAATGCACAGTCAGCGAGAGCCAGTTTGGTGTAGTGGTTAGGAGTGCGGACTTCTAATCTGGCATGCCGGGTTCGATTCTGCGCTCCCCCACATGCAACCAGCTGGGTGACCTTGGGCTCGCCACAGCACTGATAAAACACTGATAAAACTGTTCTGACCGGGCAGTGATATCAGGGCTCTCTCAGCCTCACCCACCTCACAGGGTGTCTGTTGTGGGGAGAGGAATGGGAAGGCGACTGTAAGCCGCTTTGAGCCTCCTTCGGGTAGGGAAAAGCGGCATATAAGAACCAACTCTTCTTCTTCTTCTTCTTCTACGCATCCTGCGCATGACATGACGTCCATATGTCCGACGTGAAGTGTACGGTCCCTGAAGCTCGGGACATCTCTACCTTCATGCGACACATGGCTGCCCTATAAAGAGAGGGCAACACTATCCTGCTAATCGTGGTACGACTAGGAGCCTTGTACCAGGTGGATATGCAACGGCATAGTTGGTGGAAGGACATGTCGTCGGCCAGACTAAAGGGGTACCCATCCACGGCCATGAGCGCAGCTAGGTCATGGTTCGTGGCCCTACACCCTGCCTCAAACCCCCCTTTTGGCATGCCACTGCCAGCCCAGGCAAGCATCTCCACTATGGTCGCTTTCCTCCCTCTAACTCCACCCGCTCACTGAGAAGAACTCTTAGGGAGAGCTCTCGAGGTGTAGGTCCCAGGTAGACTCTCCAGTCCCGTGCTGGTAGGTTGTGCCTGCACAGGCACTCCACTGCCAGCCTGTCTCTCCCCCTGAAGCAGGACAGCCTGGTGGTGCCTCTTCAGGTGGTTCATGAGGCCGCTAGTTGTGTAGTGACGCTCCTGTCTTCCATGACTAATCCTCTGCCTGCAGAAATGCACCACGATCCTCTGGCACTCTGCTAGGTGGGTTCCCTCCACAGTCTGGAAGTAATTTCAGACTTTGGAGCCTTTGGACGACGCAGGCTGCTTCAAGTCCTCTGAGCTGCCTCCTGTGAGGAGCTCAGGCCGGACACACCGTGTCCTGAGGTGGGGACAGAAGAAGGTGAGAGAGGGGGAAGTGGTCGAGATAGTGGGGAAGGGGGTGCCACCTCCATCTCTCCCTCTTGCACCACCTCTACCATCTGCTCCTGTACCCCCCCAACTGAAGCCTGCTGGATCCTGGAGGAGAAAGGGGAGTAGACTGGCGGGCCAGTCCCTCACACATCTCCTCCAGGGCTCTCTGCACCCCTGAGGTGATGCCTGGGAACATGAAGGACAAGCTACTCATGTCCCCAAGGCTCACCCCGAGGGAGAGATCAGGCAACTCTTCCTGATGCCCCCATGCCTTGCTAGCAAAAGGAGCGACATGAGGGGCTGCCTGATCAGCAGGCCCTGCAGAAGTGCCAGCAAAGACACCTGACTGACGCACCTTAGAAGGGGGCGCCCCGGCAGCCGCCTCAATAAAGAGACCCTTGTGGACACTTTATTGCACCACTCGGGCCAGAGGACTTGGGTCGGCCAGAGGACGGAATGGTGGAAGGTCGATCCAAGACAGGCCTCTTCTCAGGTGGGGGGAAGGTATATATCCCATCCGTTGTATGGATGTAAATGACAAAGTAATTTCTTAGCCAACAAGTATTTAAGGTTATCTCATAGGTAGTAAAAGAGAGGTAGTAAAGGTAGTAAAAATAGAGAATCTGTAAATACCGCTAGTTGCTATTCCTATACAACCATAAGAGTAAAATATGTGAATCGTAACAAACGAACTTGTGATACAACAGGGTACATGCGATATAAATCTGCAGGACAGGTCCTGTCCTGTTCGTTGTATGGATGTATTTCCTATAAGTAATCAATGATGTAATCAATGACGATCAAGTAATTCCTTAGCCGAGTCCTAAATGTGTCTTTAGCATGCATGCTATAATGTGTCTTTAGCAATCATGTAATCAGCGACATACAGTAATTCCTTAGCCAAGGACATTTTAAGGTTATCGTACCCAGTAGGATAGAATTTCATAATACTATGTAATAGTAACATAGTGGTATTCCATAATACTATGTAGTAATAATAGTATTCTTTATTACATTGATTACATTCTCTGGATGCAGTCAATGACTTCTATGCCGAGTATTTAAAGTGTCTTTAGCATGCATGCCTCTTGTGTCGCAGAGTGGTAAGGCAGCCGTCTGAAAGCTTTGCCCATGAGGCTGTCAGTATATGGCAGTCAAGTATTGATCATACAGCCACTGCTATAAATGTATGTCAATGCAATGGATTCCAGGGGCATGTCCAGGCATGTAAGGGGCACGTCCAGGCATGTCTCTAGTTGTCAGCCTGAGTCTCCATAGGAATGCATTGGGATGATGCAATAAGGTGTTGCACCTGTGGCTAATTACCTGAGTGAGTCAGCACTGTTGTGATTGGCTGTTAAACTGTATATATGAAGTATGCACTGTGTTTTTCTTTCTGCCTTCTTCACTGAGAGCTAAGCAGGACATTCTGAAACTCTGCTAAATGTATTGCTGGATGCTGGATGTAAATAAATCACTGTAAATGATTTGCAACAACTTGGCTGTGTTGGTGAGTGATCTCTTCTCTGCTGGTGGTTGGACCTCTGTCCAAGTAAACGGCGCAAACTCGCAACAGGGTTATGGGCCCAGCACGCTGCGCTGGCGACCGGAGGCACCCCCACTGAGGCTGGAAGAGAACTCAGTTGCCTGGAATTGGACGAAGGTCTGTGGCTACCGAGAGTGACTTGGAGGACGTGCAGAACGCAGGGAAGTCCAGTGAGTCCGAGGATAGCACAGCGGACCAGGCAAGCAGCAGCGGCTCTCAGGAAAAGGCCGAGGAGGTGAGCATAGAGGAAGTCCAGGCGTCTTGGCTAGATGACAGCATGGCATACGCAGTGAATGCTCAGCTGGTGGATAAACTCACCTCAACAAACTATAGTGTGTGGGCACTCCGGATGGAGCACTATCTCACACGAGAGGCTCTGTGGGAGTATGTTTCAGCTCCTCCAGCAGCCCCCACACCAGAAGACGTCAACAAGGACCGGAAAGCCCTGGCGAATATCGTTCTAAGTGTTGCAGATGACCAGCTGATCTTCGTGACTGGCTGTACGACGGCGAAGGCAGCATGGGACAGCTTGCAGTCGGTATATGTGAGGAGAACGGCAGGGTCCAAGATAGCAACAACAAGGAGGATGTACCGTCTCCGGTTATCTAAGGGAGAGTCGGTGAGAAATCACATCAACACATTGACAGCCTGTTTTCAGCAGCTAGAGAAACAAGGCAAGACGCTCCCAGACGAAGATAAAGTTTACATTCTTCTCTCCTCGTTAAGTGATGACTACAACGTGCTTATCACTTCCTTGGAAAGTCTCGACGCAGACAAGCTGACTCTTGTCTATGTGACGGGTCGTTTGCTCGAGGAACAAGCACGGCAGGACGAGTTAAGAACGGTTTCCCCCGGCGCCGGGGGTGTTAAAAGCGAGCAGCAAAGAATCAGCGGCTGCGACAGCGTTCCAGAGTTTAGCTCTGGGAGAAAACAACGGCAGAGCCAGGAACAATGTGTTTACAAGGTCCGACGTTGTTATGGTTGTGGCTTAAGGAACATTTAAAAGCGAATTGCCCGAACAATAGCAAAAAGGCTAAGGGTAAGGATTGTTTGAAGAGGCAGGGAGCATCTTTGGTGGTAACTGGGGGTGGTGGTGTTGCTGGGATTTGGTTACTTGATTCAGGCGCCAGCCAGCATTTCTGTGCAGACAAAAAGCTCTTGAAGTCTGTACAGCCTTCCACTCTCAAACATGTAAACTTAGCGGACGGCAGCAGTTCTATAGTCAGCTGCCAGGGTAGTGTAGAATTTTCTGCCCTGGGGTGTGTGTTTGATCACGTTATGCATGTACCCTCGCTTGAAAATAACCTTCTTAGTGTATCCTCATTGGCTAAGCAGGGTTTCACTGTTCAGTTCTTTGGGGACAGGTGTACCATAAGCAAGGGTGATCAAACTCTGGTACAAGGAGAGATGCATAATGATGTTTACAGGATCGTAAATGAGTCTGCTAAAGCACAAGCGGTCCTGAACAAAAATCCCCATGAGAATTGTATCCACCTTCTTCATAGGTGCCTAGGCCACGCCAGTTTCTATGTCATAAACAAAACACTGGCTATGTTAGGCAGGGATGAAGTACAAAAATGTGATGCGTTTTTGGACTGTGACATCTGTAAACAAACCAAATCCAAAGCTTTCCCTGTAGCCAAAAAGAGCTCTAGAATGACTGTAAGAGCCTTGGAATTAGTGCATTGTGATGTTATCGGCCCTTATCAGCCTAGTTTATCAAAAAACCGTTTCGCGGTCGTTTACACAGATGACTATAGTAGATTCAGCTGGTTGTATATATTGAAACATAAATCCGAGGTGTTTCAGACCACAAAATATTGGCTTAAAAGGGTTGAAAAGCAACTGGGTTTGGAAATGGCTGCATTCCAAACAGACATGGGAGGCGAATTTATGTCACTAGAGTTCACAAAGTGGCTTAAAGCCAAAGGCATAGGGTGGCTAGTGTGGCAACCCCACAAGAAAACGGGCTGGCTGAGAGACGTGGGGCAGTCCTACAAACCATGATGTTATCAATGATAAAGGACTCAGGGTTAAACATGGGGTATTGGGCTGAAGCATTAAAAAATGCATGCTATGTGGTAAACCGTCTATGGACGAGCAGTATACAAAATATACCGTACAGGGTTTTATACTCCAAAAACCCACACCTAGACCATCTGCGGGTGTTTGGCACTAAAGCCTGGGTAAGTGTACCACTAACAAAACGTAGAAAAGGGAAGGACAGAGCTCAGAAGCTAACCTTTCTGGGTTACCAAAACAGTATGAAAAGCTATCGGTTTCTAAACCAAAATAATTCCTTGAGCTTTAGTCGCTCAGCTGGTTTTTGTGAGAGTGAGGGCTGGCCAAGGATTCATGCAAATGATTTCCCTGGTAAGGTATCTCTCCCACTAACAGATGGCTCTGAAGGCCAAACGGAAATCAAGCAAGAGGCTACTCCCTCGTCTCCTGCTGACAGACAAGATTCTGCTCAAGCAGAAGGAGGTGAAAGAGTGCTTCCTAGGGTGTCAGAGCGTACCACAAAAGGAAAACCACCTCAGAGATACGGTTATATCAATAACGTCTATGCTGAACCGGAGAATTATGAAGCAGTCATGTCTCTGGACAAGTCTGAGAGAGAGGCCTGGGTTCAGGCAATGGAGACTGAGTACAAATCTTTAATTGAAAATGAAGTGTTTACTTCTATGTGTTTGCCAGCAGGGAAAAAGGTGATATCTTGCAGATGGATTTACAAGCTCAAACGGTTAGCAGACGGCACAATCCTAAGAAAAGCCCGTCTGGTCGCTCGTGGTTTTAGTCAATGTAAACACTTAGACTATGACCAGACATTTGCCAGCACATTACGTGCAGAAACGCTAAGAGTGGCATTGCTAAAGGCAAGCCAAAATCAAATGAGAATACATCATGCAGATTTTGTTACTGCTTACTTGAATGCAAGGGTAACAGAAAACATATTTATGACCCAGATCCCTGGTTTTGAAGGGGAAGACAAACACAAGGTCTTAAAAATAAACAAGGCGTTGTATGGACTTCATCAATCAGCATTTTTATGGAGAAAATGTCTTGATGAGACACTACTCAGTGTTGGTTTCAAACAATGTATAGGTGACGTATGCATGTATAAAATACAATTGTTTGGGTCTAATTGCTATTTGCTGTGTTTCGTGGATGATTTAGCATTTCTGTACAACACAGAGCAACAAGTTGATTGGTTTGTGAAAACAACAGAACAACTGTTTAAGGTCAAGCATCTGGGCGATGTGGAGCATTACCTGGGTGTTGACATATCCCAGGATGGCCAGGGTGGCTATGAAATGTTCCAAGGGAAGAAAATACTAAAGTTACTGGAGAGGTTTAACATGTTGGAAGCGAAAGCTGTAAATTCTCCAATAACCACTAGCTATCTAAAAGACCCAGAGGGTGCGATGTTGGAAGATGTGACAACCTTCCAATCGCTCGTGGGCTCTTTGCTATATATAGCTACTTGGTGTAGGCCAGATATATACTATGCCACTCATTTGTTGTGTCAGCGATGTTCCTGTCCAACAATGAGAGACTGGGTAGCAGCAAAACGCATACTTAGATATCTTAAAGGTACGGTACACCTTAAGCTATCTCTAAGTGTGGATAATAATCCAAGGGTGTGGGCGTTTAGTGATGCAAGTTGGGGTGACCTCAATGGAAAATCCACATCAGGGATTGCAATTTATGTGTCTGGTGCTCTAATAATTTGGAAAGCATTGAAACAATCACACGTGGCCACAAGTACACGTGAGGCTGAGTTCTCTGCTTTAAGTGAATTGTGCTTACAGGTTGAATGGTTAAATCAAGTCTTAATAGATTTTGACATTAATGCACCATTGCCAATAAAGGTGTATTGTGACAGTACGGCAGCCACCCAGCTGGCTGTTGACAAAGGAATAAAATCCCGCAGTAAACATATAACCATTCGTTACCAGAATGTAAGAGAAGCTGTAAAGAAGAACTTAGTAACATTGGAACATTGCAAATCAGAAAACAATGTAGCAGATATCTTTACGAAGGCGCTAAGTGTAGATAGATTTATCCAACTGTGCAAAGCCTTGCGCAAGGTGGCCAGAGGGGAAAGTGACACATCCAGGAATGATCAATACATGCCTGAGGAGGTGTGTCAGTATATGGCAGTCAAGTATTGATCATACAGCCACTGCTATAAATGTATGTCAATGCAATGGATTCCAGGGGCATGTCCAGGCATGTAAGGGGCACGTCCAGGCATGTCTCTAGTTGTCAGCCTGAGTCTCCATAGGAATGCATTGGGATGATGCAATAAGGTGTTGCACCTGTGGCTAATTACCTGAGTGAGTCAGCACTGTTGTGATTGGCTGTTAAACTGTATATATGGAGTATGCACTGTGTTTTTCTTTCTGCCTTCTTCACTGAGAGCTAAGCAGGACATTCTGAAACTCTGCTAAATGTATTGCTGGATGCTGGATGTAAATAAATCACTGTAAATGATTTGCAACAACTTGGCTGTGTTGGTGAGTGATCTCTTCTCTGCTGGTGGTTGGACCTCTGTCCAAGTAAACGGCGCAAACTCGCAACAGAGAGTAAATTAATATGGATTTTCGGTCGGTTCATAATAGGGATTTTGGTATGTTTAACTTCCCCCTATACGGTTCCGGTGGCTTTATATATTGTTCAGGGAGGGCATGTCATGTACTCTATAGACGATTCAGTTTCCTTTATATATTGTTCAGGCAGGGCATTGTGTTGGTTTTTTTAAAGTGTAAGACCTTGTACCAGGTGGATATGCAACGGCATAGTTGGTGGAAGGACATGTCGTCGGCCAGACGAAAGGGGTACCCATCCACGGCCATGAGCGCAGCTAGGTCATGGTTCGTGGCCCTACACCCTGCCTCAAACCCCCCTTTTGGCATGCCACTGCCAGCCCAGGCAAGCATCTCCACCATGGTCGCTTTCCTCCCTCTAACTCCACCCGCTCACTGAGAAGAACTCTTAGGGAGAGCTCTCGAGGTGTAGGTCCCAGGTAGACTCTCCAGTCCCGTGCTGGTAGGTTGTGCCTGCACAGGCACTCCACTGCCAGCCTGTCTCTCCCCCTGAAGCAGGACAGCCTGGTGGTGCCTCTTCAGGTGGTTCATGAGGCCGCTAGTTGTGTAGTGACGCTCCTGTCTTCCATGACTAATCCTCTGCCTGCAGAAATGCACCACGATCCTCTGGCACTCTGCTAGGTGGGTTCCCTCCACAGTCTGGAAGTAATTTCAGACTTTGGAGCCTTTGGACGACGCAGGCTGCTTCAAGTCCTCTGAGCTGCCTCCTGTGAGGAGCTCAGGCCGGACACACCGTGTCCTGAGGTGGGGACAGAAGAAGGTGAGAGAGGGGGAAGTGGTCGAGATAGTGGGGAAGGGGGTGCCACCTCCATCTCTCCCTCTTGCACCACCTCTACCATCTGCTCCTGTACCCCCCCAACTGAAGCCTGCTGGATCCTGGAGGAGAAAGGGGAGTAGACTGGCGGGCCAGTCCCTCACACATCTCCTCCAGGGCTCTCTGCACCCCTGAGGTGATGCCTGGGAACATGAAGGACAAGCTACTCATGTCCCCAAGGCTCACCCCGAGGGAGAGATCAGGCAACTCTTCCTGATGCCCCCATGCCTTGCTAGCAAAAGGAGCGACATGAGGGGCTGCCTGATCAGCAGGCCCTGCAGAAGTGCCAGCAAAGACACCTGACTGACGCACCTTAGAAGGGGGCGCCCCGGCAGCCGCCTCAATAAAGAGACCCTTGTGGACACTTTATTGCACCACTCGGGCCAGAGGACTTGGGTCGGCCAGAGGACGGAATGGTGGAAGGTCGATCCAAGACAGGCCTCTTCTCAGGTGGGGGGAAGGTATATATCCCATCCGTTGTATGGATGTAAATGACAAAGTAATTTCTTAGCCAACAAGTATTTAAGGTTATCTCATAGGTAGTAAAAGAGAGGTAGTAAAGGTAGTAAAAATAGAGAATCTGTAAATACCGCTAGTTGCTATTCCTATACAACCATAAGAGTAAAATATGTGAATCGTAACAAACGAACTTGTGATACAACAGGGTACATGCGATATAAATCTGCAGGACAGGTCCTGTCCTGTTCGTTGTATGGATGTATTTCCTATAAGTAATCAATGATGTAATCAATGACGATCAAGTAATTCCTTAGCCGAGTCCTAAATGTGTCTTTAGCATGCATGCTATAATGTGTCTTTAGCAATCATGTAATCAGCGACATACAGTAATTCCTTAGCCAAGGACATTTTAAGGTTATCGTACCCAGTAGGATAGAATTTCATAATACTATGTAATAGTAACATAGTGGTATTCCATAATACTATGTAGTAATAATAGTATTCTTTATTACATTGATTACATTCTCTGGATGCAGTCAATGACTTCTATGCCGAGTATTTAAAGTGTCTTTAGCATGCATGCCTCTTGTGTCGCAGAGTGGTAAGGCAGCCGTCTGAAAGCTTTGCCCATGAGGCTGGGAGTTCAATCCCAGCAGCCGGCTCAAGGTTGACTCAGCCTTCCATCCTTCCGAGGTCGGTAAAATGAGTACCCAGCTTGCTTGCTGGGGGGTAAACGGTAATGACTGGGGAAGGCACTGGCAAACCACCCCATACTGAGTCTACCATGAAAACGCTAGAGGGCGTCACCCCAAGGGTCAGACATGACTCGGTGCTTGCACAGGGGATACCTTTACCTTTTTAGCATGCATGCTATATGGATATAGCATTCGTTGTATGGATGTAAATGACAAAGTAATTCCTTAGCCAACAAGTATTTAAGGTTATCTCATAGGTAGTAGAAGATAGAATTTCATACCAGGATATGGTAATAATAGAGAATTTGTAAATAGCACTAGTTGCATGCTTGCTAAAGACATTTAAAGTTAAAGTTAAAATGTCTTTAGCATGTATGCTATATAAATCTGCAGGACAGCTCCTGTTCAAGTGCGGAATGCTATTCCTACTTGTTGTATTGATGGTATTCGTTAAATGAACGGTATTCCTATTCGTTGTAATCAATGACATAATGTATATCTAATCTGTAAAACTAATACTTTGTCTGTAATACTAATCTAATAATTATCTGTAATACTAATCTGTAATACTAAGTGAGCAATACAAGACCATCTGCAGCATATGATAAACTTGCGGGATGTTTTCTGCTAACTATATGAAGACGTACGAAGTAATAAAGGTAAAATGAGTCCTTCTCCTGTCAATGTTGTTTACATTTCTCATACACGAAAGGGTGTCTTTAGCATGCATGCTATATGAATCTGCAGGACAGGTCCTGTTCAAGTGACCAACTCTTAGCGGGGATATTTCCTATTCGGTTTATGGATGTAATGAAACAATACCCAGAAACACCATCTGCAGCATATGATAAACTTGCAGGATGTTCATCGAAGTCATCAGAAGTAATAAAGTTAAAATGTCCTTAGCATGCATGCTATATAAATCTGCAGGTCCTGTCCTATTCGTTGTATGGATGTATTTCCTATAAGTTGTATGGATGTAATCAATGATTATCACGTAATTCCTTAGCCGAGTACTAAATGTGTCTTTAGCAATCATGTAATCAGCGACATACAGTAATTCCTTAGCCAACGACATTTTAAGGTTATCATACCCAGTAGGATAGAGTTTCATAATACTATGTAATAGTAACATAGTGGTATTCCATAATACTATGTAGTAATAATAGTATTCTTTATTACATTTATTACATTCTCTGGATGCAATCAATGACTTCTATGCCGAGTATTTAAAGTGTCCTTAGCATGCATGCTATATAGATATAGCATTCGTTGTATGGATGTAAATGACAAAGTAATGTCTTAGCCAACAAGTATTTATCTCATAGGTAGTAGAAGATAGAATTTCATACCAGGATATGGTAATAATAGAGAATTTGTAAATAGCGCTAGTTGCTTTTCGTATACGACCATAAGAGTTAAATATGTGAATCGTAACAAACGAACTTGTGATACAACAGGGCTTCTGCTGGTTTGAAGAAACAATACAAGACACTCCATCTGCAGCATATGATAAACTTGCGGGATGTTTTCTGCTAACTATATGAAAATATACGTAAGTAATAAAGGTAAAATGAGTCGTTCTCCTGCCAATGTTGTTTACATTTCTCATACACGAAAGGGTGTCTTTAGCATGCATGCTATATGAATCTGCAGGACAGGTCCTGTTCAAGTGTCCAACGCATAGCAGGTATATTTCCATTTCGGTTTATGGATGTAATCAGCGACATAAGGTAATTCCTTAGCCAACGAGTATTTAACATTACCATGCCTAGTAGAATTTCATAATAGTATTTAATAGTAACAGAGAATACGTAAACACCACTATTTGCTTTTGCTATAAAAATGGAATTCTTCATTTACCTATATGAATATGCAGGACAGGTCCTGTTCAAGTGACCAACGCTGAGCACGTATAATTCCAACGAGTATTTAAGATTATCATGCCCAACATTGAGAGGAGAACGACTCATTTTACCTTTTTTAGTTCGTATGTCTTCATATAGGTAGCAGAAAACATCCCGCAAGTTTATCATATGCTGCAGATGGAGTGTCTTGTATTGTTTCTACAAACCAGCAGAAGCCCTGTTGTATCACAAGTTCGTTTGTTACGATTCACATATTTAACTCTTCTGGTCATATAGAAAAAGCAACTAGTGCTATTTCCAAATTCTCTATTATTACTATATAGTATTATGAAAATCTATCTTCTACTCTCTATGAGATAATCTTAAATACCTGTTGGCCAAAAAATTGCATTATGGCATTGTTTACATCCATACAACGAATGGGATATATACCTGCTAAGCTTGCACACTTGAACAGAACCTGTCCTGCAGAATTATATAGCATGCATGCTAAAGGCATTTTCATAGAATCATAGAAGGGACCAACAATGTATATGCGGCAGATGGAGTGTCTTGGTATTGTTTCTTCAAACCAGCAGAAACTCTATTGTATCACAAGTTAGTATCTTAGGATTCACATATTTAACTCTTATGGTCATATAGCAAAAGCAACTAGTGCTATTTTCATATTCTCTATTATTACCATATACTGGTATGAAATGGTATCTTCTACTACCTATGAGATAATCTTAAATACCTGTTGGCTAAGAAACTGCTTCGTGGCATTGATTACATCCATACAATGAATTGGATATATACCCGCTATATTCATATAGCATGCATGCTAAAGACACATTAAGTACTCGGCTAAGGAATTACTTGATGTCATTGATTATATCCATATAACGAATAGGACATACATCCATACAACGAATAGGACAGGACCTGTCCTGACCAGGAGCTATTCTGCAGATTTATATAGCATGCATGCTAACGGCATTTTAACTTTATTACTTCTGATGACTTCTGATGATTACAGTGCATATAAAAAAGCACCTCTGCATTTCACTGGCAGTCTTCAAGCAAAGGTTGGATACACACTTTTTT
Source organism: Paroedura picta (assembly GCF_049243985.1). NCBI lineage: Eukaryota > Metazoa > Chordata > Lepidosauria > Squamata > Gekkonidae > Paroedura > Paroedura picta. The sequence continues at coordinate 67,983,650 of NC_135379.1, forward strand.
TGGATGCTTTAGGATGCTTAGGGCTGATCCTGCATTGAGCAGGGGGTTGGACTAGATGGCCTGTATGGCCCCTTCCAACTCTATGATTCTATGATTCTATTATTCTTCCCTCTACACTCAGTATCCAACCAAGGGTTGATTAAAATAACAAAATGAATGGATCTTTGATGCTAAAACCTAGCCCTGCAGAGCGGGCTGTTGAACAGTTTTACACATAGGGAGTGCTCTGGGACTCCAAAGGGGTTCTCTGTGCGGCTGGAAGTAGTTTTTGAGAGGGTATCAGGGGTCTCTCCCGATCAGCTCTCCTCCTTTTCCCGATTCCTCCTCCTTTCCCCTCTCTGGATGGCCTCGATCTGCAAGCTTCCTCAGTCTGCTGAAGAAACAGACAACAAGTCTACAAGGCCAGTCTGAGAACTCAGGGCCCCTTCCACCTCAGCCCGCTCCCCTTCCCACTTCCCGAAAGACCACACAGTGAGCCCAAGGTTTAGCTCTCCTAGACACTTGCCTTCCCCGTTGCCGGCATACAGGTCACAAGCCCTCCTTGCCCAACCCACCCACTGGGGATCAGGAGGGACAGAGAGGCAAGCAAAGGAGTTGGGAAACATCGCTCACCTCTTTCAATGGCCACAACTCCCTTGAGGGCTTGCAGGAGAACCTCATCAAAACTCCCCCGGGAGATCCCTACAAGGAAAACCCGTGGTAAGCATGGACGGCTCCTGCCCTTTCCGTCCACCGGCATCCTCCAGGCTCCTCCACTGCCTTCTGTTGGCCAGCATCAACTGGTGCCTGCAAGCTCGAGTCCATCTATTTCAACTTGTGCACTACTTCCCCTTCATACCTTAACCAAGGGAGCCCTTGGTTAAAAAAACTGCTGAGAATGTTCCAGAGGAAAGATAAAGAGGAAAGCTAGAGACTACTTGCTAACCATATCGTTTCAGTGTCAAAAGAGACCAGGCCCATCGCTTTGGCCACCGACTTCGATACGCAAACTTGAAGAGAAATAAAATAGAAAGAAGCGAAGCCTGGCCCAGTGGGAGTCATTGTGGGGACACTGAATGTCAGATGTTAACAGAAAACGGGGATAAGATGCTTTTTAGGTAGCTTGCTACTTCCCAAGGTAGAGCAGGAATGGCAAAAACTCCTATCGGCCAATGCTGGGAACGGCAGGAGACAGATGCATGGTTTTTTCGCATCTGGAGGACTTGCCAGAAAGCCTGGGAATGCTGGAATATGATTCATGAGGAGAGGCAAAAGAGATTGAAAGGGCAATTTGCACAGTATACAATATGGACGTAAGGAAACAGAACAAGAAAACTCCCCCACACGTCTAGCTACTTTGTTCAATGCATGGCAAAAGCAGCCTCAACAAGATGGAAAACAGAATCCTGACCAGCTACTACTGACTGATTAGACAAAGCGTTGGAATATGGGACACCAGCAACACTTGCGTTCCTGAAGCAAAAGAAAGCGGAGTCGCATAGGAGATCAGATTGGGGCGGGGGAAGGAGGTGGAGAGAAATCCTCGACTTTCAGACTGGCTATGTAAGCCTGGGGGGAAGAAGCATCAGTATGTCATCTACGGTGTTAGGGAGATGTACAAGAAGAAGAGAAGCATAGTGAAATGGCAGCCTGATGTGTGTGTGTTTTGTAATATGCAAGCTGTAGCATTTCCCTCTTTACTGATCCAAAAAGGTCTAGTAAAAAAGAAAAGGGCTTAGAGTCCCTTTCGGCCCCTGCGTTCCCGTCTCCGGGGAGGATGCGAAAAACAGCAGCACAGGACAAAAAAAGAAAGCAGAGGTTTAAGGGGATGGCCCTGAGTGCCTTTAAAGCCCTGTTCTCTGCTCTAAACACGAACCGCCACCAATTCTTGAAAAGTTCATGGAGGTTTGTGACGGCAGGCTAAAAATTGTCATGAACTTCAGTTGATGAGCCGCTTGGTGCCCATGCCTACCCCTCGCATTCACTCTCCGTCCACACACACACACACACACACACGTTCTGTCCACCAGAAAGAACGGGTACCCCACCTCTGTCCACACGATGGGACGAGGCCCAAGGGACGGGCACCCCAGCTGCGTCCACTTGAGGGAACGTGCACCCGTGCTCCAGCCATCTGAAGGGTCTGGCACTGTGCTCCGTTCATCTGTGTGGACCGGCACTCAAATTCTGTCCCTGCGAACAGATGGGCTCGCAAGCCCTGTCCGTCCAGACAGAGGAGCGCTCAAGCCCTGTCTGCCGCAGCAGATGGGCACTCAAGCCCTGTCGAAACTAATGGGCATTCGGTCCCTGTCCGTCGGAACAGATGGGCATGCAGGGTTGCACTCACTCACTTGCTCACTCACACTCTCACTCTGCAACCCTACACAACCCCCTCCCCCCAGCTACCTGCCACTGATGCCCACCCCCACCCCCCGGCTGACTGCCGCCAGCTTCTCTCAGCCAACATCATCAGGAGCTTCAGGCATCACGCCAGGCTTCGGGTCACCTGGTGCCCCCTGCTTAGCAAGCCCTTCCGCCTCCGCTGAAGAAATTGCCTTCTGGATACTCCCCCGTCTGTTCGCACGTGGCCCTCCTCTCCCGATCAGCTCTCCTCCACTCTGGATGGCCTGGATCTGCAAGCATCCTCAGTCTGCTGAAGAAACAGACAACAAGTGTACAAGGCCAGTCTGAGAACTAAGGGCCCCTTCCACCTCAGCCCGCTCCCCTTCCCACTTTCCGAAAGAGCACACAGTGAGCCCAAGGTTTAGCTCTCCCAGACACTGCCTTCCCCATTGCTGGCATACAGGTCACAAGCCCTCCTTGCCCAACCCACCCACTGGGGACCAGGAGGGGCAGAGAGGCAAGCGAAGGAGTTGGGGAACATAGCTCACCTCTTTCAATGGCCACGACTCCCTTGAGGGCTTGCAGGAGAACCTCATCAAAACTCCCCCTGGAGATTCCTACAAGGAAAACCCGTGGTAAGCAGGGACGGCTCCTGCCCTTCCCTCCACCGGCATCCTCCAGGCTCCTCCACTGCCTTCGGTTGGCCAGCATCAACTGGCGGCTGCAAGCCCGATTCCATCTATTTCAACAATCTGCAAACATCTGGAGGACAATTTGGTGATCCACGGAAGTCAGCATGGATTTGTCTCCGACAGGTCCTATCAGACCAACCTGGTTTCCTTTTTTGACCAAGTAACAGGTTTGCTAGATTGTGGAAATTCGGTTGGTGTCGTTTACTTGGATTTTAGTCAAGTCAGATTTTATTGCATGTAGCCATAGGCCATTACAATAAAAAAGGAAAATATAAAAAGATAGTTGCTTTTGCTATATAACCGGAATTCATCATTTACCTCGATGAAGGCAAATAAAACAATACCCAGAAACACCATCTTCAGCATAAGATAAACTTGCTGGATGTTCTCCGAAGTCATCATAAGTAATAAAGTTAAAATGTCCTTAGCATGCATGCTATATAAATCTGCAGGATAGCTCCTGTCCTATTCGTTGTATTGATGTATTTCCTATTCGTTGTATGGATGTAATCAATGACATCAAGTAATTCCTTAGCCGAGTACTTAATATGTTAGGCACTTAATATGCATGCTATATGAATATAGCAGGGATATATCCAATTCGTTGTAAGGATGTAATCAATGCCATAAAGCAATTTCTTAGCCAACAGGTATTTAAGATTATCGCATAGGTAGTAGAACATACCATTTCATAGCAGTATATGGTAATAATAGAGAATTTGAAAATAGCACTAGTTGCTTTTGCTATTTGACCATATGTGAATCCTACGATACTAACTTGTGATACAATAGAGTTTGAAGAAACAATAACAAGACACTCCGTCCGCCGCATATACCTTGCGGGATATTTTCTGCTACCTATATGAAGACATACAAAGTAATAAAGGTAAAATGAGCGAAATACAGTAATTCCTTATTCAAAGACATTTTAAGATAATCATACCCAGTAGTATAGAAATTCATAAAACTATGTAATAGTAACAGAGAATATAGTGGTATTCCATAATACTATGTAATAATAATAGTATTCTCTATTACATTAATTACATTCTCTGGATGCAGTCAATGACTTCTATGCTATTTAAAGTATCTTTAGCATGCATGCTATATGGATATAGCAGGTATATATAGCATTCGTTGTATGGATGTAAATGACAAAGTAATTCCTTAGCCAACAAGTATTTAAGGTTATCTCATAGGTAGTAGAAGATAGAATTTCATACCAGGATATGGTAATAGAGAATTTGTAAATAGCGCTAGTTGCTTTTCCTATATGACCAGAAGAGTTAAATATGTGAATCATAACAAACGAACTTGTGATACAACAGGGATTCTGCTGGTTTGAAGAATCAATACAAGACATAAACTTGCGGGATGTTTTCTGCTTATGTAATAGTAACATAATAGTCTTTCATAATACTACGTAATAATAGAGAATATGGAAATACTATTTAATAGTAACAGAGAATATGGAAATACCACTAGTTGCTTTTGCTATATAACCGGAATTCAAGATTTAACTTGATGAAGGCAAATGAAACAGTACACAGAAACACCTTCTTCAGCATATGATAAACTTGCTGGGTGTTCTCCGAAGTCTTCGGTTTATGGATGTAATCAGCGACATAAGGTAATTCCTTAGCCAACATTTAAGATTATCATACCCAGTAGGTGGAATTTCTTAATACTATGTAATAGTAACATAGTAGTCTTTCATAATTCTAAGTAATAATAGAGAATAGGGAAATACCACTAGTTGCTTTTGCTATATAACTGTAATTCTTCATTTACCTTGATGAAGGCTAATAGAACGATTTGGGAATCTACTACCAGTTGTGATAGTTTTACGAAACAATAACCAGAGGCACCACGTGCGGCATATGATAAACATGCTGGATGTTCTCCGAAGTCATCAGAAGTAATAAAGTTAAAATGTCTTTACCATGTATGCTATATAAATCTGCAGTACAGCTCCTGTTCAAGTGCGGAATGCAATTCC
>NC_135379.1:68006162-68046162 GCF_049243985.1 Paroedura picta
GTAATAATAGAGAATTTGAAAATAGCACGTTGCTTTTGCTATATGACCATAATAACTTGATACATTTGAGCTTCTACTGGTTTGAAGAAACAATACCAAGACGCTCCATATGCCGCATATACCTTGCAGGATATTTTCTGGTTATATGAAGACATACAAAGTAATAAAGTTAAAATGTCTTTAGCATGCATGCTATATAAATCTGCAGGATAGCTCCTGTTCAGGAGAGGTCCCATTTGTTGTATGGATGTATTTCCTATTCGTTGTATGGATGTAATCAATGACATCAAGAAATTCCGTATTTAATGTTTCTTTAGCATGCATGCTATATAAATATGAAAACATACGAAGTAATAAAGGTAAAATGAGTCGTTCTCTTGTAAATGGTGTTTATATTTTTGATACACGAAAGGGTGTCTTTAGCATGAATCTACAGTCTATATGAATCTGCAGGTCCTGTTCAAGTGACCAACGCTTAGCAGGTATATTTCCTATTCGGTTTATGGATGAAATCAGCGACATAAAGTAATTCCTTAGACAACGAGTATTTAAGGTTATCATACCCAGTAGAAGATAGAATTTCATAATACTTTGTAAGAGTAACAGAGATTATAGTAGTATTTCATAATCCTAAATAATAATAGAGAATATGGAAATACCACTACTTTCCCTATATAACTGTAATTAATCTTTTACCTTGATGAAGGCAAATGAAAGTATTTCGGAATCTACTACAGGTTGTGATAGTTTTAAGAAACAATACACAGAGATACCATCTGCAGCATATAGTACACTTGCTGGATGTTCTCTAAAGTCATCCGAAGTAATAAAGTTAAAATGTCTTTAGTATGCATTCTATACAATTCTCCATGACAGGTTCTGTTCAAGTGTGCAATGCTTAGGAGGTATATATCCCACTCGTATGGATGTAAACAATGCCATAACGCAATTTTTTGGCCAACAGGTATTTAAGATTTTCTCATAGGCAGTAGAAAATAGATTTTCATAACACTCTATAGTAAGAATTTGGAAATAGCACTAATTGCTCTTCTATATGACCGGAAGTTTTAAATATGTGAGTCCTAATAAACTAATATAATAGGACTTCTCCAGTGAATGGTAGAGGGCAGGAAGGCCTGGAGGATCATTGTCCAATTTTTCGCGATGGGTCGGCCACGACTAGGCACCTAACAAGAAGACAGGGTGTATTTAGCATGCATGCTATGTGAATCTGCTGGACAGGTCCTGTTGAAGTGAGCAACGCTTAGCAGGCATATTTCATATTTGTTGTATGCATGTAATCAGCGACATACAGTAATTCCTTAGCCAACGACGTTTTAAAGGTACCCTACCCAGTAGGATAGAATTTCATAATACTATGAATTAGTAACAGAGAATATAGTTGTATTACATAATGCTATGTAATATTAATAGTGTTCTCTATTACATTGATTACATACTCTGGATGCAGTCAATGACTTCTATGCCGTATTTGGATATAGCAGGTATATATCCCATTCATTGTATGTATGTAACTGACAAAGTAATTTCTTAGACAACTCGTATTTAAGGTTATCTCAAAGGTAGTAGAACTTCATAGCAAGATATGGTAATAATAGAGAGTTTGTAAGCAATAGTTGCTTTTCCTATATGACCATAAGAGTTAAATATGTGAATCGTAACAAACGAAATGGTGATACAACAGGGCTTCTGCTGGTTTGAAGAAACAATACACTCCATATGATAAACTTGCGGGATGTTTTCTGCTATATGAAGACATACGAAGTAATAAAGGTAATATGCGTCGTTCTCCTGTCGATGTTGTTCGATGTTGTTTATATTTCTCATACACGAAAGGGTAGCATGCATGCTATCTGAATATGCAGGACAAGTCCTGTTCAAGTGACCAACGCTTAGCGTTATTTCCTATTCCGTTTATGGATGTAATCAGCGACATTGTAATTCCTTAGCCAAAGAGTATTTAAGATTATAATACCCAGTAGAAGATAGAATTTCTTAATATTATGTAATAGTAACAGAGAATACAGTAGTATTTCATAATACTAATAATAGAGAATATGGAAATACCACTAGTTGCTTTTGCTATATAACTGTAATTAATTTTTTACCTTGATAAAGGCAAATGAAAGTATTTTGGAATCTACTACAGGTTGTGATAGTTTTAAGAAACAATACACAGAGACACGATCTGCAGCATATGATACACTTGCTGGATGTTCTCTAAAGTCATCAGAAGTAATAAAGTTAAAATGTCTTTTGCATGCATGGTATATAAATCTTCAGGACATGTCCTGTTCAAGCGCGCAATGTTTAGCTGGTATATTTCATATTCGTTGTATGGATGTAATCAAGGACATAAAGTAATTCCTTAGCCGAGTACTTGATGTGTCTTTAGCATGCATGCTAAATGAATATAGCAGGTATGTATCCCATTCGTTGTACGGGTGTAAACAATGCCATAATGCAATTTTTTGGCCAACAGGTATTTAAGATTATCTCATAGGCAGTAGAAAATAGATTTTCATAAGACTCTATAGTAATAATAGAGAATTTGGAAATTGCTCTTCTATATGACCGTAAGTGTTAAATATGTGTGTCCTAAGAAACTAATATAATAGGGCTTCTCCGGTGAATGTAGAGGTATTGGTAGAGGCCTTAGTATTAGTATGATCAGTATGATTAATATGATTATAATTAGTATGAAAGTAGAGCAATTAGTGCTATTTCAAAATTCTCTTTATTTTATACTATGTAATAGTAACAGAGAATATGGAAATACCACTAGTTGCTTTTGCTGTATAACCGGAATTCATCATTTACCTTGATGAAGGAAACAATACCCAGAAACACTATCTGCAGCATATGATAACCTTGCTGGATGTTCTCCGAAGTCATCCGAAGTAATAAAGTTAAAATAATGTTAAATCTGCAGGACAGGTCCTGTCCTATTTGTTGTACGGATGTATTTCCTATAAGTTGTATGGGTGTGATCAATGACATCAAGTAATTCCTTAGCCGAGTACTTAATGGGTCCTTAGCATGCATGCTATATGAATATAGCAGGTATATATCAAATTCGTTGTATGGATGTAATCAATGCCGTAAAGCAATTTCTTAGCCAACAGGTATTTAAGATTATCTCATAGGTAGTAGAAGATACCATTTCATACCAGTATATGGTAATAATAGAGAATTTGAAAATAGCACGTTGCTTTTGCTATATGACCATAAGAGTTTAATATGTGAATCCTAAGATACTAACTTGTGATACAATAGAGCTTCTGCTGGTTTGAAGAAACAATACCAAGACACTCCATATGCCGCATAATAAAGTTAAATTGTCTTTAGCATACATGCTACATAATTCTGCAGGACAGGTTCTGTTCAAGTGTGCAATGCTTAGCACGTATATATCCCATTCGTATGGATGTAAACAATGCCATAAGGCAATTTTTTGGCCAATAGGTATTTAAGATTATCTCATAGGCAGTAGAAAATAGGTTTTCATACAACCAAACTATCACAACCTGTAGTAGATTCCCAAATAGCCTTCATCAAGGTAAATGATGAATTACGGTTATATAGCAAAAGCAACTAGTGGTATTTCCATATTCTCTATTATTACTTAGTATTATGAAATACGATGTTACTATTACATTGTATTAAGAAATTTTACCTTCTACTGGGTATGATAATCTTAAATACTCGTTGGCTGAGGAATTACCTTATGTCGCTGATTAAATCCATAAACCGAATAGGAAATATACCTGCTAAGCGTTGGTCACTTGAACAGGACCTTTCCTGCAGATTCATATAGCATGCATGCTAAAGACACAGTTTCGTGTTTCAGAAATGTAAACAACATTGACAGGAGAACGATTCATTTGACCTTTATTACTTCGTATGTCTTCATATAAGCAGAAAACATCCCGCAAGTTTATCATATGCTGCAGATGGAGTATTGTATTGTTTCTTCAAACCAGCAGAAGCCCTGTTGTATCACAAGTTTGTTACGATTCACATATTTAACTCTTATGGTCGTATAGGAAAAGCAACTAGTGCTATTTACAAATTCTCTATTATTACCATATTGTATGAAATTCTATCTTCTACTCCCTAAGAGATAACCTTAAATACTTGTTGACTAAGAAATTACTTTGTCATTTACATCCATACAACGAATGGGATATATACCTGCTATATCCATATAGCATGCATGCTAAAGACACTTTAAATACTCGGCTTAGAAATCACTTTATGTCATTGATTGCATCCAGAGAATGTAATCAATGTAATAGAGTACTATTATTATTACATAGTATTATGGAATACTACTATATTCACTATTATTACACAATATTATGAAATTCTGGGTATGATAACCTTAAAATGTCGTTGTCTAACGAATTACTTTATGTCACTGATTACATCCAGACAACGAATATGAAATATACCTGCTAAGCGTTGCTCACTTCAACAGGACCATTCCTGCAGATTCACATACCATGCACGCTAAAGACACCTATTCTTGTATCAGAAAGGTAAACAACATTTACAAGAGAATGACATTTTACACATTACTTCACATGTCTTCATATAGTTAGCAGAAAACATCCCGAAATTTTATCATATGCTGCAGATGGAGTCTCTTGGTATTGTTTCTTTAAACCAACAGAAGCCCTATTATATTACAAGATAGTTTCTTAGGACTAACCTAACACTCATATAGAGGAGCAACTAGTACTATTTCCAAATTCTGTATTATTGAGTGTTATGAAAATCTATCTGATACTGCCTATGAAATAATCTTAAATACCTGTTGGCTATGGCATTGTTTACATCCATACAACGAATGGGATATATACCTGCTATATTCATATAGCATTCATGCTAGAGACACATTAAGTTTTCAGCTAAGGAATGACTTTATGTCATTGATTACAACGAATAGGAATAGCGTTCATTCAACGAATATCATCCATACAATGAATAGGAATATTCAGAAAATGTCCCTGGGTATTGCTTCTCAAAATTATCTCAACCTGTAGTGGATTCCGAAATAGTTTCATTTGCCTTCATCAAGGTAAATGATGAATTACGGTTATATCACAAAAGCAACTAGTGGTATTTCCATATTCTCTATTATTATTATTTAGTATTTTGAAAGTAATAAGAAGTAATAAAGTTAAAATGTCTTTAAGTTGCATGCTATATAAATCTGCAAGACAGGTCCTGTTCGAGTGTGGAATGCTATTCCTATTCATTGTAAGCATGTATTTCCTATTCGTTGTATGAATGTAATCAATGCCATGAAACAATTTCTTAGTCAACAGGTATTTAATATTCTCATAGGCAGTAGAAGATATTTATCTGTACAGTCATAATACAGCATTTGGAAATAGCACTAGTTGCTCTTCTATATGACCATAAGTGTTAAATATGTGAGTCCTAAGAAACTATCTTGTAATATAATACGGTTTTTGTTGGTTTTAAGAAACAATACCAAGAGACTCCATCTGCAGCATATGATCAACTTGCGGGATGTTTTCTCCTAACTATATGAAGACATACGAAGTAATAAAGGTAAAATGAGTCATTCTCTTTTTAATGTTGTTTACATATCTGATACACGAAAGGGTGTCTTTAGCATGCATGTGTGAACGAGACCTTGGGGTACTTGTGGATTGTAAACTAAACATGAGCAGGCAGTGTGATGCAGCGGTAAAAAAGGCAAATGCCATTTTGGGCTGTATCAACAGAGCCATCACATCAAAATCACAAGATGTCATAGTCCCATTGTATACGGCACTGGTCAGACCACACCTATGCATTGAACCGGGCCCTCAAAAAAGCCCATCGAAATTTAGTAAAGGTGATATATGTTAGAAATGGTCCAGTAGAAAATCCCTCCCAGGACTTTAGTAACCTATATGGGCTTGGGAGTAGGGCCATCTCATTTTGTAGCTCAATATCCATAAGTCGTTGCTAGACTAGATGTTTTGCTTGTCTGTGCCCCGTTTCTAATAGATGATCAGGGGCTAAGCCAATTTTAAGAAGTTTGTTAATTATTTCTGTACACCAAGTGGGTTGTGGGTTAACTGACAAGAAAGAAGGAATAAGGCCTACAGGTTGAAGATGAATTTTTAGCCAATAGTTAATTATTGTTATCCATGCCCTGGTCTCTACTTTTGTCAACCCTGCCTCCTGCCGGAGAACTACATTGGCTGTACACCTTGGAACATTAAAGAGGGCTCTTAGGAAATCTGCTTGAATTTTCTCTAAGGGAGCAAAATTGGAGTAAGGGCCTAATTGGGCACCATATGTAAGATGAGCCAGTGATTTGGCTGAAAACAGTTTGATTGCAGCAGGAATGAAGCCACCACCCTTAGTTTGATAGAATCTTAAGATAGCTGCTGCACTCTTCTGAGCAGCGTTAGCTACTGAGTGTATATGAGCAGTTTGCTTTCCGTTATACTGGAAGATCACACCAAGATATTTGAAGCATTTAACTCGCTCAATACGATGTTGGTCAATATGGCAAGTAAAAAGTTTTGCCCTGTTGTTAAAGCACATAATTTTTGTTTTGGTATAATTGATAAGTAGGTGTTCCTCCTGGCAATGCAAGGCCAAAACTTCCAAAGCCCTTTTCAGGCCTATTCTAGTCTGTGAGAGAATTACTGCATCATCAGCATACATAAGTATGGGTAACCTTTTGTCTGCAAGTTTAGGGGCATGAATGTCTGAGTTCTTTAGACGTTTGATTAATGCATCAATATAGATTGCGTTTAGGTCACCCCCAACAATTAGCATGGCAGTTGGATATTTTAAAGCTAGTTGGAAAATATAACATTCCACTTTTCCCCACAGCGTTTACAGGTCTGTGCCTGTAAACGCTGGGGAGGTAAATACAAGTTAATGCAGAGTAACTGGAACTTATTAAAATGCAGCAGTGTTGCTACTACCCAATTAGCATAAAATGGTAACTTGAGGACTTGCACTTTCAGTCTGGTGGAGATAAAGATTCCTAAACCTCCCCGGGGTCTTCCACCCTTAAGACTTGGAGTGGCTGCTGTCAAAACTGAATGATAATTAGAAATATCAAAAATCATCTATCATCCAGGTTTCCTGCAAGAATATAACATCAAATTGAGATATATATTTTACAAAGGCTCCATCTAAGCGTTTTGAGTGCCACCCAGCTACATTCCAGCAAACCAAGGCTAGCTGCAAGGTGTTCATTGGGAGTCATTCATTACTGATAGCATTTTGTTCCATTAATTCCATTAATTCCATTAATTCCATTAGTTCCATTAATTCCATTGCCAGGGCGAGACATAGTCAGAGGGAAGTTCTGGGCAGGTAGAGTCATCTGGATATCTTCATCCTTTTCTTGAGGCAGCAGTTCATGTTCATCACTTGATATTCTATTTAAATCGCCATCAGAATCCAAGAAGATGCAGCCATTTTGGCATGCAGCAGCCTTGTCCTTCTCAGTGCAAACTTTTGTATTGACCTCTAAGATAATGCTAGTCAGTTTGGTCTCAGGCACCTTCTGCTGTATTCTAGGGGGCTCTTCCACAAGTCCTTGAGAACATACTGGTGTCAGGGTGGAGGATGAGGAGGCAGGAGCAACAAGGGTTTCTAGCACACTGGTCGTTTGCTGATTAGAGGTCAAAAGTAGAGGTGAATTTGGATCTGACAAATCATTTCTTGAACTGAGTAACTTAAGTCTTAGGTGCTCTAATCTTGATGTGATCTCAGTTTGTTCCATAGGGGGAAGAGCTGAAAAAGAAATAAGTAGATTTTCTTCTATACTGTTTATTGGCTCAAAAGTCCCTGGGTCCGTTCTTGATTATTTGGGTAGGTCTGTCCATGAAATTAAGTCCTTCTGATGCTTAGCCTGCAAAACATTTTCTTGAGCAATAATCATTGAGAAGTTAGAGTTGGAGTTAAAGGTGTTGGAGTTTTGCAGCTTTGGAATTAAGGAAGATAAAATTAAATTGTTAAATACCCTGGTTGGAAAAACCCCTTTAGAGTAGAGGAATGGTCTCTGTTGCAGTAATATTGCTGGGATCTTTGGGCTTTCAAAGGTAAGCAAAACTCTTTGCACCTGATTATGAATGTTAAGTGACTCTACTGTTTTTAGTTCATTCAAAGAAAGGTTCTTCCTAAGGAGAACTCTTAAATGCTGGTTAACGCGCCATTTCGAGTTCCATAACAAAGCCTGACCTCTGAATTTGTAGATGGTGAAGCATATTTTGCACGGCTGCCACTTTAGCTGAAACTGGCAATCCTCTGGTTGCTGTTTCCAAGCTGGTTCCTTTATATTCTTAGGCTTGCAAGGTGAACCATTCTGTCTTCCAGGATTTAGTCCCACCTGGGTTTCAGTGGCCCTGGATGGTTTGGTTAATATCTGAGTAAGTTGATCAACCTTGGCCTCTATTAGTTTTATTCTGTTGAAGATAAGTTCAAGGTTTTTTGCTGTCAGACTAAAGGGGTCATTTCTGATGTTATCTGCCACACTGAAGTTATCTTCAATGTCAATGCCTTCAGTTTGGAGCACAGTAGGTACCTCTTTCCTTTCTTCACTGTAATTTTTGATGGAGACACTGCTATCCAAAGGAGCAAAATAGTTTGATGTTGGAACAGCATAAATTGTGGCAGAATTATTTGGTACAAGGAAGTCATCAATCTTAGATTGCTTGGAGACAGGAGATGGGGATAAATCAACAGGATCACGGCCCCTTTTATTCCGGCCCATCTTCAATGCGACAGAATAAGAGTTGCAATAAGTGTTACAACGGACTAGCCAACTGCTGGAATAGCCTTTACAAATAAATATCACACCAGTCCTGTCCTGAATCAAATGCAGATGAAAATCTAACCATGAAGGTTAATCTCAGTAGTCAGAAAATAGTAAAAACTTAAACATTTAAAATAGACCAAACAATGCTTTTAAAAAAAAGAGAGAAGTAAATAGATGGAATAAAAACAAAAAGTACTAAAAATAGGGAGGATAAGCAGGTGATATGTCTTGCAATATGCCACTATTAACTCCAGTTTACTCCTCCAAGAAGTTTTTCTCAGGCAGGTGTTTCTCCTTTCAGGCAAATTACCTTTCAATTATCTCTCAGGGTCAGCGTTTTTCTTTTACTAGTTCCGTTCCCAGCAGTAGACAAAGAGATAAAAGCCTACCAAAAATGCAGAGTTGATAGAAGCTGCAGAACTTGTCATAAATCCAAAAGCTCTAAGCTTCAAAAGTCCAAAAGACCAAAAAGAAGAAGTAAAATAAACCTTGGAGTTGACCCGAGCTGACTCCGTGCCTTCTCAAGCCTGCGCAGTCCCTCCTCTCGACGGGGGAGCATCCAGAAGGCAAGTTCTTCTGTGGAGGCGGAAGGGCTTGCTAAGCAGAAGGCCCCAGGCGACCCGAAGCCTGGCGTGATGCCACGCCTGAAGCTCCTGATGACGTTGGCTGGCAGAAGCTGGCGGCAGTCGGCCGGGGGGTGGGGGTGGGCATCAGTGGCAGGTAGCTGGGGGGAGGGGGTTGCGTAGGGACGCAGAGTGAGAGTGTGAGTGAGCGAGTGAATGAGTGCAACCCTGCGTGCCCATCCGTTCCGACGGACAGGGACCGAATGCCCATTCGTTTCGACGGACAGGGCTTGAGCGCTCCTCTGTCAAATTTCTAGCTGGCCTACTAGATGGGCTAAATGATGAATCCGACCAGGAAAAACTTGTGTTTTTGTTAGCAGATACTAATTCATTTGTTTCTAACAAAATGTCATTATTTGCTCTTGCAGCAAAGAAAATAAGGGCCAGAGTGGTGCTGCAGAGAGCAAGTACCTAGAGGAGCTTTAGGATAGGTGGACATATGTAGTCTGGAAATGTTTTTATGATGTTAAGTGATTCTTGTCTGAGATTGCGCATTCTTTTTATTACTGATTTGAAATGTTTTAAATCTTTTTATATTTTCCTTTTTTATTGTAATGGCCTATGGTTACATGCAATAAAATCTGACTTGACTAAAATCCAAGTAAACGACACCAACCGAATTTCCACAATCTAGCAAACCTGTTACTTGGTCAAAAAAGGAAACCAGGTTGGTCTGATAGGACCTGTCGGAGACAAATCCATGCTGACTTCCGTGGATCACCAAATTGTCCTCCAGATGTTTGCAGATTGTTGAAATAGATGGAATCGGGCTTGCAGCCGCCAGTTGATGCTGGCCAACCGAAGGAGGAGCCTGGAGGATGCCGGTGGAGGGAAGGGCAGGAGCCGTCCCTGCTTACCACGGGTTTTCCTTGTAGGAATCTCCAGGGGGAGTTTTGATGAGGTTCTCCTGCAAGCCCTCAAGGGAGTCGTGGCCATTGAAAGAGGTGAGCGATGTTCCCCAACTCCTTCGCTTGCCTCTCTGCCCCTCCTGGTCCCCAGTGGGTGGGTTGGGCAAGGAGGGCTTGTGACCTGTATGCCGGCAACGGGGAAGGCATTGTCTGGGAGAGCTAAACCTTGGGCTCACTGTGTGCTCTTTCGGGAAGTGGGAAGGGGAGCGGGCTGAGGTGGAAGGGGCCCTGAGTTCTCAGACTGGCCTTATAGAATCATAGAATCATAGAATCATAGAGTTGGAAGGGGCCATACAGGCCATCTAGTCCAACCCCCTTCTCAATGCAGGATTAGCCCTAAGCATCCTAAAGCATCCAAGAAAAGTGTGTATCCAACCTATGCTTGAAGACTGCCAGTGAGGGGGAGCTCACCACCTCCTTAGGCAGCCTATTCCACTGCTGAACCACTCTGACTGTGAAAATTTTTTCCTGATATCTAGCCTATATCGTTATATTTGAAGTTTAAACCCATTACTGCGTGTCCTCTCCTCTGCAGCCAACGGAAACAGCATCCTGCCCTCCTCCAAGTGACAACCTTTCAAATACTTAAAGAGGGCTATCATGTCCCCTCTCCTTTTAGTTTGGTTCCCTATGAGCTGGCCTTGCCAGTTGGGCTGCCTCTGATCGTTTTCCTTCCATATACTCCCTATGTTGATCGTCTCCTTCCCCTAGTGGCTTTAGTTTAAAGCTCTCCTGATGAAGCTCCCCAGGTTCCTGCCAAACACATTCTTCCCCAGTTTCGATAAGTGCAGTCCATCAGGTGCTAGCAGGCCTTCCTCAAGAAAGCCTATCCCATGGTCCCAGAAACCAAATCTCTCCTGCCGGCACCAACTACGCAGCCAGTGATTCACCTCCATTATCTTCCTCTCCCGACGCATTCCTCTTCCCTTGACAGGAAAGATTGAAGAGAATACCACTTGTGCCCCATTTGCTTGAGCTTCCTCCCCAAATCTTGATAGTCTTTTTTAATAGGAGTGATGGTATTCAGGGACATGTCATTCGTTCCCAAATGGACCATCACAAATGGGTAGCGATCCGTAGATTTGAGGAGATTGGGCAGCCATTCTGAAACATCTTTAATTTACGCCCCTGGCAAGCAAGCCTTGTACACTTGATGTGTGTTTCTAGGGATCTCCCGGGGGAGTTTTGATGAGGTTCTCCTGCAAGCCCTCAAGGGAGTCGTGGCCATTGAAAGAGGTGAGCGATGTTCCCCAACTCCTTCGCTTGCCTCTCTGCCCCTCCTGGTCCCCAGTGGGTGGGTTGGGCAAGGAGGGCTTGTGACCTGTATGCCAGCAATGGGGAAGGCAGTGTCTGGGAGAGCTAAACCTTGGGCTCACTGTGTGCTCTTTCGGAAAGTGGGAAGGGGAGCGGGCTGAGGTGGAAGGGGCCCTTAGTTCTCAGACTGGCCTTGTACACTTGTTGTCTGTTTCTTCAGCAGACTGAGGATGCTTGCAGATCCAGGCCATCCAGAGTGGAGGAGAGCTGATCGGGAGAGGAGGGCCACGTGCGAACAGACGGGGGAGTATCCAGAAGGCAATTTCTTCAGCGGAGGCGGAAGGGCTTGCTAAGCAGGGGGCACCAGGTGACCCGAAGCCTGGCGTGATGCCTGAAGCTCCTGATGATGTTGGCTGAGAGAAGCTGGCGGCAGTCAGCCGGGGGGGTGGGGGTGGGCATCAGTGGCAGGTAGCTGGGGGGAGGGGGTTGCGTAGGGTTGCAGAGTGAGAGTGTGAGTGAGCAAGTGAGTGAGTGCAACCCTGCGTGCCCATCTATTCCGACGGGCAGGGACTGAATGCCCATTAGTTTCGACGGACAGGGCTTGAGTGCCCATCTGCTGCGGCAGACAGGGCTTGAGCGCTCCTCTGTCTGGACGGACAGGGCTTGCGAGCCCATCTGTTCGCAGGGACAGAATTTGAGTGCCGGTCCACACAGATGAACGGAGCACAGTGCCAGACCCTTCAGATGGCTGGAGCACGGGTGCACGTTCCCTCAAGTGGACGCAGCTGGGGTGCCCGTCCCTTGGGCCTCGTCCCATCGTGTGGACAGAGGTGGGGTGCCCGTTCTTTCTGGTGGACAGAACGTGTGTGTGTGTGTGTGGACGGAGAGTGAATGCGAGGGGTAGGCATGGGCACCAAGCGGCTCATCAACTGAAGTTCATGACAATTTTTAGCCTGCCGTCACAAACCTCCATGAACTTTTCAAGAATTGGTGGCGGTTCGTGTTTAGAGCAGAGAACAGGGCTTTAAAGGCATTCAGGGCCATCCCCTTAAACCTCTGCTTTCTTTTTTTGTCCTGTGCTGCTGTTTCTCGCGGACTCCCCGGAGACGGGAATGCAGGGGCCGAAAGGGACCCTAAACCCTTTTCTTTTTTACTAGACCTTTTTGGATCAGTAAAGAGGGAAATGCTACAGCTTGCATATTACAAAACACACACACATCAGGCTGCCATTTCACTATGCTTCTCTTCTTCTTGTACATCTCCCTAACACCGTAGATGACATACTGATGCTTCTTCCCCCCAGGCTTACATAGCCAGTCTGAAAGTCAAGGATTTCTCTCCACCTCCTTCCCCCCCGCCCCAATCTGATCTCCTATACAGCAAAAGCAACTAGTGGTATTTCCATATTCTCTGTTACTATTACATAGTATAAAATAAAGAGAATTTTGAAATAGCACTAATTGCTCTACTTTCATACTAATTATAATCATACTAATCATACTGATCATACTAATACTAAGGCCTCTACCAATACCTCTACATTCACCGGAGAAGCCCTATTATATTAGTTTCTTAGGACACACATATTTAACACTTACGGTCATATAGAAGAGCAATTTCCAAATTCTCTATTATTACTATAGAGTGTTATGAAAATCTATTTTCTACTGCCTATGAGATAATCTTAAATACCTGTTGGCCAAAAAATTGCATTATGGCATTGTTTACACCCGTACAACGAATGGGATACATACCTGCTATATTCATTTAGCATGCATGCTAAAGACACATCAAGTACTCGGCTAAGGAATTACTTTATGTCCTTGATTACATCCATACAACGAATAGGAAATATACCAGCTAAACAATGCGCGCTTGAACAGGACATGTCCTGAAGATTTATATACCATGCATGCAAAAGACATTTTAACTTTATTACTTCTGATGACTTTAGAGAACATCCAGCAAGTGTATCATATGCTGCAGATCGTGTCTCTGTGTATTGTTTCTTAAAACTATCACAACCTGCAGTAGATTCCAAAATACTTTCATTTGCCTTTATCAAGGTAAAAAATTAATTACAGTTATATAGCAAAAGCAACTAGTGGTATTTCCATATTCTCTATTATTAGTATTATGAAATACTACTGTATTCTCTGTTACTATTACATAATATTAAGAAATTCTATCTTCTACTGGGTATGATAATCTTAAATACTCTTTGGCTAAGGAATTACAATGTCGCTGATTACATCCATAAACGGAATAGGAAATAACGCTAAGCGTTGGTCACTTGAACAGGACTTGTCCTGCATATTCAGATAGCATGCATGCTACCCTTTCGTGTATGAGAAATATAAACAACATCGAACAACATCGACAGGAGAACGACGCATATTACCTTTATTACTTCGTATGTCTTCATATAGCAGAAAACATCCCGCAAGTTTATCATATGGAGTGTATTGTTTCTTCAAACCAGCAGAAGCCCTGTTGTATCACCATTTCGTTTGTTACGATTCACATATTTAACTCTTATGGTCATATAGGAAAAGCAACTATTGCTTACAAACTCTCTATTATTACCATATCTTGCTATGAAGTTCTACTACCTTTGAGATAACCTTAAATACGAGTTGTCTAAGAAATTACTTTGTCAGTTACATACATACAATGAATGGGATATATACCTGCTATATCCAAATACGGCATAGAAGTCATTGACTGCATCCAGAGTATGTAATCAATGTAATAGAGAACACTATTAATATAACATAGCATTATGTAATACAACTATATTCTCTGTTACTAATTCATAGTATTATGAAATTCTATCCTACTGGGTAGGGTACCTTTAAAACGTCGTTGGCTAAGGAATTACTGTATGTCGCTGATTACATGCATACAACAAATATGAAATATGCCTGCTAAGCGTTGCTCACTTCAACAGGACCTGTCCAGCAGATTCACATAGCATGCATGCTAAATACACCCTTTCTTCTTGTTAGGTGCCTAGTCGTGTCCGACCCATCGCGAAAAATTGGACAATTATCCTCCAGGCCTTCCTGCCCTCTACCATTCACTGGAGAAGTCCTATTATATTAGTTTCTTAGGACTCACATATTTAAAACTTCCGGTCATATAGAAGAGCAATTAGTGCTATTTCCAAATTCTTACTATAGAGTGTTATGAAAATCTATTTTCTACTGCCTATGAGAAAATCTTAAATACCTGTTGGCCAAAAAATTGCGTTATGGCATTGTTTACATCCATACGAGTGGGATATATACCTCCTAAGCATTGCACACTTGAACAGAACCTGTCATGGAGAATTGTATAGAATGCATACTAAAGACATTTTAACTTTATTACTTCGGATGACTTTAGAGAACATCCAGCAAGTGTACTATATGCTGCAGATGGTATCTCTGTGTATTGTTTCTTAAAACTATCACAACCTGTAGTAGATTCCGAAATACTTTCATTTGCCTTCATCAAGGTAAAAGATTAATTACGGTTATATAGGGAAAGTAGTGGTATTTCCATATTCTCTATTATTATTTAGGATTATGACATACTACTATAATCTCTGTTACTCTTACAAAGTATTATGAAATTCTATCTTCTACTGGGTATGATAACCTTAAATACTCGTTGGCTAAGGAATTACTTTATGTCGCTGATTTCATCCATAAACCGAATAGGAAATATACCTGCTAAGCGTTGGTCACTTGAACAGGACCTGCAGATTCATATAGACTGTAGATTCATGCTAAAGACACCCTTTCGTGTATCAAAAATATAAACACCATTTACAAGAGAACGACTCATTTTACCTTTATTACTTTGTATGTTTTCATATTTATATAGCATGCATGCTAAAGAAACATTAAATACTGGGCTAAGGAATTTCTTGATGTCATTGACTACATCCATACAACGAATAGGAAATACATCCATACAACAAATAGGACCTCTCCTGAACAGGAGCTATCCTGCAGATTTATATAGCATGCATGCTAAAGACATTTCAACTTTTTTATTTTGTATGTCTTCATATAACCAGAAAATATCCCGCAAGGTATATGCAGCATATGGAGCGTTTTGGTATTGTTTCTTCAAACTAGCAGAAGCTCTAATGTATCACAAGTTAGTATCTTAGGATTCATATATTTAACTCTGATGGTCATATAGCAAAAGCAACTAGTGCTATTTTCAAATTCTCATATTATTACCATATACTGGTATGAAATCGTAACTTCCATATTCTCTTTTACTATTATATAGTATTGTGAATTTCTATCTTCTACTTGGTATGATAACCTTAAATAATCATTGATAACCTTAAATGTCGCTGATTACATCCATAAACCGAATAGGAAATATACCTGCTAAGCGTTGGTCACTTGAACAGGGCCTGTCCTGCAGATTAGTATTACTTTAGTATTAGTATTATTAGTATTACAGATTAGTATTACAGATAATTATTAGATTAGTATTACAGATTAGATATACTTTATGTCATTGATTACGACAAATAGGAATAGCGTTCATTTAACGAATAGCATCCAAACAACAAATAGGAATTGCATTCCGCACTTGAACAGGAGCTGTACTGCAGATTTATATAGCATACATGGTAAAGACATTTTAACTTTATTACTTCTGATGACTTCGGAGAACATCCAGCATGTTTATCATATGCCGCACGTGGTGCCTCTGGTTATTGTTTCGTAAAACTATCACAACTGGTAGTAGATTCCCAAATCGTTCTATTAGCCTTCATCAAGGTAAATGAAGAATTACGGTTATATAGCAAAAGCAACTAGTGGTATTTCCCTATTCTCTATTATTACTTAGAATTATGAAAGACTACTATGTTACTATTACATAGTATTAAGAAATTCCACCTACTGGGTATGATAATCTTAAATGTTGGCTAAGGAATTACCTTATGTCGCTGATTACATCCATAAACCGAAGACTTCGGAGAACATCCAGCAAGTTTATCATATGCTGAAGAAGGTGTTTCTGTGTACTGTTTCATTTGCCTTCATCAAGTTAAATCTTGAATTCCGGTTATATAGCAAAAGCAACTAGTGGTATTTCCATATTCTCTGTTACTATTAAATAGTATTTCCATATTCTCTATTATTACGTAGTATTATGAAAGACTATTATGTTACTATTACATAAGCAGAAAACATCCCGCAAGTTTATCATATGCTGCAGTGTCTTGTATTGATTCTTCAAACCAGCAGAATCCCTGTTGTATCACAAGTTCGTTTGTTATGATTCACATATTTAACTCTTCTGGTCATATAGGAAAAGCAACTAGCGCTATTTACAAATTCTCTATTACCATATCCTGGTATGAAATTCTATCTTCTACTACCTATGAGATAACCTTAAATACTTGTTGGCTAAGGAATTACTTTGTCATTTACATCCATACAAGGAATGCTATATATACCTGCTATATCCATATAGCATGCATGCTAAAGATACTTTAAATAGCATAGAAGTCATTGACTGCATCCAGAGAATGTAATTAATGTAATAGAGAATACTATTATTATTACATAGTATTATGGAATACCACTATATTCTCTGTTACTATTACATAGTTTTATGAATTTCTATACTACTGGGTATGATTATCTTAAAATGTCTTTGAATAAGGAATTACTGTATTTCGCTGATTTTACCTTTATTACTTTGTATGTCTTCATATAGGTAGCAGAAAATATCCCGCAAGGTATATGCGGCGGACGGAGTGTCTTGTTATTGTTTCTTCAAACTCTATTGTATCACAAGTTAGTATCGTAGGATTCACATATGGTCATATAGCAAAAGCAACTAGTGCTATTTTCAAATTCTCTATTATTACCATATACTGCTATGAAATGGTATGTTCTACTACCTATGCGATAATCTTAAATACCTGTTGGCTAAGAAATTGCTTTATGGCATTGATTACATCCTTACAACGAATTGGATATATCCCTGCTATATTCATATAGCATGCATATTAAGTGCCTAACATATTAAGTACTCGGCTAAGGAATTACTTGATGTCATTGATTACATCCATACAACGAATAGGAAATACATCAATACAACGAATAGGACAGGAGCTATCCTGCAGATTTATATAGCATGCATGCTAAGGACATTTTAACTTTATTACTTATGATGACTTCAGAGAACATCCAGCAAGTTTATCTTATGCTGAAGATGGTGTTTCTGGGTATTGTTTTATTTGCCTTCATCAAGGTAAATGATGAATTCCGGTTATATAGCAAAAGCAACTAGTGGTATTTCCGTATTCTCACTTACTATTACATAGTATTATGAAATTCTATCATCTACTGGGTATGATAATCTTAAATACTCGTTGGCTGAGGAATTACCTTATGTCGCTGATTACATCCATAACCCGAATAGGAAATATACCTGCTAAGCGTTGGTCACTTGAACAGGACCTGTCCTGCAGATCTATATAGCATACATGCTAAAGACATTTTAAGTTTATTACTTCTGATGACTGCGGAGAACATCCAGAATGTGTATCATTTGCCACACGTTGTGTCTCTGGTTATTATTTCGTAAAACTATCACAACCTGTAGTAGATTCCGAAATCGTTCTATTAGCCTTCATCAAGGTAAATGATGAATTACGGTTATATAGCAAAAGCAACTAGTGGTATTTCCATATTCTCTATTATTACTAAGTATTATGAAAGTCTACTATGTTACTATTACATAGTATTAAGAAATTCCACCTTCTACTGTGTATGATAATCTTAAATACTCGTTGGCTAAGGAATTACATTATGTCGCTGATTACATCCATAAACCAAATAGGAAATATACCCGCTAAGCATTGGTCACTTGAACAGGACCTGTCCTGCAGATTCATATAGCTTGCATGCTAAAGACACCCTTTCGTGTTTGAGAAATGTAAAAAACATGGGCAGGAGAACGACTCATTTTACCTTTATTACTTCGTATGTCTTCATATAGTTAGCAGAAAACATCCCGCAAGTTTATCATATGCTGCAGATGGCTTGTCTTGTATTGTTTCTACAAACCAGCAGAAGCCCTGTTGTATCACAAGTTCGTTTGTTACGGATCACATATTTAACTCTTATGGTCTTATAGGAAAAGCAACTAGTGCTATTTACAAATTCTCTGTTATTACGAAATTACTTTGTCATTTACATCCATACAACGAATGGGATATATACCTGCTATATCCATATAGCATGCATGCTAAAGATACTTTAAATACTCGGCATAGAAGTCATTTGCATCCAGAGAATGTAATCAATGTAATAGAGAATACTGTTATTATTACATAGTATTATGGAATACCACTATATTCTCTGTTACTATTACATAGTATTATGAAATTCTATCTTCTACTGGGTATGATAACCTTAAATACTCGTTGTCTAAGGAATTATTTTATGTCGCTGATTTCATCCATAAAACTAATACGAAATATACCTGTTTTATGTCGCTGATTTCATCCATAAAACTAATACGAAATATACCTGTTAAGCGTTGGTCACTTGAACAGGACCTGCGGATTCATATAGACCTGCAGATTCATGCTAAAGACACCCTTTCGTGTATCAGAAATATAAACACCATTTACAAGAGAATGACTCATTTTACCTTTATTACTTCGTATGTAGTTAGCAGAAAATATCCCGCAAGTTTATCATATGCTGCAGATGTAGTGTCTTGTATTTCTCACTTAGTATTACAGATTAGTATTACAGACAATTATTAGATTAGTATTACAGACAAAGTATTAGTATTACAGATTAGATATACATTATGTCATTGATTACAACGAATAGGAATAGCGTTCATTTAACGAATACCATCAATACAACAAATAGGAATAGCATTCCGCACTTGAACAGGAGATGTCCTGTTCTATCCTGTACTATTACATAGTATTATGAAATTCTCTCTTCTACTGGGTATGATAATCTTAAATACTCTTAGGCTAGCGCTACAAATTCTCTATTATTACCATATCCTGGTATGAAATTCTATCTTCTACTACCTATGAAATACTTGTTGGCTAAGAAATTACTTTGTCATTTACATCCATACATCAAATGGGATATATACCTGCTATATCCATATAGCAGTGGTCCCCAACCTTTCTGAGGCTGGGGACCGGCAGGGCATCAGGACGCGCCTGTGCGGACCGCGCCCGTGCATCGGGCTGCACCTGCGGGCCGCACCCGCGGGCTGCACCCGCGGGCCGCACCCGCACGGCCACGTGGCCCGGCCCTGCTTCCCTCTCCCCGCCCTCCCGCAATAAGAAGCTTCCCGGGCCGCAAGCTTGCGGCCTGGGATGTTTTTTACTGGGGGGGCGGGGAGAGGGAGCCGTGGCCCGGCGCCATGGCCTTCGCGGCCTGGCACCGGGCCGCAGTCCGCGGGTTGGGGACCACTGCCATGTAGCATGCATGCTAAAGATACTTTAAATACTCGGTATAGAAGTCATCGACTGCATCCAGAGAATGTAATCAATGTAAGATAGAATACTATCATTATTACATAGTATTTTGGAATACCACTATACTATTACATAGTATTATGAAATTCTATCCTACTGGGTATAATAACCTTAAAATGTTGTTGGCTAAGGAATTACTGTATATCGCTGATTACATGCATACAACAAATATGAAATATACCTGCTAAGCGTTGCTCACCAACAGGATCTGTCCTGCAGATTCTCATAGCATGCATGCTAAAGACACCCTTTCTTCTTATTAGGTGCGTAGTTGTGTCTGACTCTGCTTGAGCCATCTCGTCACTGCTTCCAGGCAGCTGGCTAGTGCTTCTGGGGGAGAGTAAGGGCAGCCATCCATCAGGAGGAAGAGCTAGGTGTCATCTGCATATTGATGGCAACCCAGCCCGAACTTCCGTACCAGCTGTGCGAGAGGGCACATGAAGATGTTGAATAGGATAGGAGAGAGGACCGCTCCTTGTGGGACTCCACAAGTAAGTTGGCGGCGGCCTGATGTTTTCTCTCCTATTGCAACCCTCTGTCCACGATCCTGGAGGAAGGAGATCAGCCATTGAACGGCTATCCCTTGTATTCCAGCATCGATGAGGCGGCGAGCTAGAAGCTCGTGATCGACTGTGTCGAACGCTGCTGACATGTCTAATAATATCAGCAGTGCCGACCTGCCTCGATCCAACTGCCGACGGAGGTCGTCCGTCAGGGTGACTAGTGCTGTCTCTACCCCATGGCCAGGCCGGAAGCCAGACTGGTATGGGTCTAGGACCGAAGCTTCTTTCAGGTATTCTGTCAGTTGGTTTGCGACTGCCCTTTCTATCATCTTGCCCAGAAACGATAAGTGCGAGACGGGCCTGTAGTTGTTAGGCTCTTGTGGGTTTAGAAATGTTTTTTTCAACAGTGGACGTACCACAGCCTCTTTCAAACCCTCCGGGAATTCTCCTGTTGTTAGAGATAGGTTGATTATCTCCTGGAGGGGGCCCATTATCGTTATGCCAGCTGTTTTCAAGAGCCAGGATGGGCAAGGATCTAGTGGGCATGTAGTTGGTCTTGTTGTCGCTAGAATCCTGTCCACCGGTCAGGGTGAGTCATCTGAAGTTACTCATAGTTTTCTCCAAAGACGGCCAAGGGGCCTCTAGTTCACTTTTTGTATCTAAGGTTGGGGGGGGAGGTCGTGGCGGAGTGTCGAGATTTTGTCCGCAAAATGACTCGCAAATGCCTCACAGCTGATGTCCAATTGGCTACTGTTTTGTTGCCTTTCAATCGCCTCACAGATTGTGAGGCTCAAATTGTTGCCTCACAGCTGATGTCCAATTGGCTACTGTTTTGTTGCCTTTCAATCAGGGCAGTGAGGGATTGAACTATGTTAAACAATTGAGCTGGGCGTGAGTCTGCAGATGCAATGGTAGCCGAGTAAAAATTGCATTTTACTGACTTCACCGCCATCTCATAGGCTTTCATCTGCATTCTATAAGATGTTCTCGAGGCTTCATCACGAGTCTTCCTCCAAACTCGCTCTAGCCGTCTCAGTTCCCGTTTCTTGTCGCGAAGCTCCTCGGTGTACCAGGGAGCTCGCTTGAGACGGGGCCGGAGAGGGCGTCGGGGAGCTATCTCATCAATGGCAGTCAGCAGTCCGTTATGCCAATCACTGACCAGGCCATTGAGAGAAGTGCCAGGAGGCATTGGTTCCCGCAGAGCATTCCGGAATCCTATTGGATCCATAAGTCTCCGTGGGCGAGCTAAAATTTGCTCGACGCCCAACTGAGGAGGTGGTAGGAGCCTTAGCCGAGCCTTTAAAGCATAGTGGTCTGACCATGGCACGGCTGTTGTTGTAACCAGATCCACAATCAAACCTGCGCCGAAAATAAGATCCAGGGTGTGACCTGCTTGATGGGTGGGGCCAACAACAAATTGCGAGAGAAGGAGTGATCTGGAGGAACCCCAGCAAGAAGTTGCCCTGCTCAGCCTTCTCGCTGGGGTGGCCCGCAGTGGCTGATGTGCCAGCAGAGGCTGGGGGGGGGAGGAGCAGCGGACGTGCTGGCTCCTTCCTCCCCTGCCTGGCCTGACACCTCAGCCTCCTTGGACTTCCACCAGGCAAGCCTCTGAATGAGCAGCTTGCGCCATTCAGGAAGGCTCCTCTCCCTCTCTGCTAAGCTGCCCTTGATGCATGGATCACACATGGCGGCAGGCCTGTATGTCACTGATTTGCAGAGGGGTTCAAAGCGGCTGTCAAGCCCTCTCAGAAGCCTCCTTGCAAGCGTGCGCATGGCAGGAACAGCGTCTGCACGTCCTTGAGTCGGGTCCAGGAAGGGGGCCAACACCACATGGGCATTGTGGACCATGGGCACAACCAGACCCAAACTCGCCGTAACAGACGAGAGCATCTCCGTGAAAGTCTTGAAGGGCCCAAGCACTTCCACGGTCTGAGAAATGATTTCCCTCTCTCGGTGGGTGAGCCACTCCCCAGGCATAAACATCCTCGTCTCCTGGACAAGGGCATCTAAGGCTTTCCTCTGCTCCACCAAGCGCTCAAGCATGGCGCGGGTGGAGTTCCAGCGCATGCTGACGTCTCTGATAAGGCAGTGCTGCGGCACGCCCATCAGGACCTGCTTTCTCTTCAGCCTCGAGACGTCATGCGAGCTGTGAGAGAAATGCACCACGATCCTCTGGCACTTAATGGCTTCGGCGGATGAACCGGTTCCCTTAGAGGCGATCCCAAGGGCATCCTTAACCACGAGGTGGAGAAGGTGGGCCACACTGGAGATGTGCTTCAGGCCCATGCCCTTGACTGCCTTGGTCATGTTGAGGGCACCATCTGTCACCAAGAAGCCCTTGGTGACCCCCGTCCCATTGCCTACCCACCCATCTACCATTCTACGAATGCTGCCCTTGATGTTGTCTGCCGTGTGCCGCATATTAAAGGGCTCGATGTGCAGCAAGACATGGCAGCCTGCCCGGCAGCCCTCATGCTGCCTAACAGGCTCAACCCCACCCAGCACCTCCCATACGTCCCACCAATGCACAGTCAGCGAGAGCCAGTTTGGTGTAGTGGTTAGGAGTGCGGACTTCTAATCTGGCATGCCGGGTTCGATTCTGCGCTCCCCCACATGCAACCAGCTGGGTGACCTTGGGCTCGCCACAGCACTGATAAAACACTGATAAAACTGTTCTGACCGGGCAGTGATATCAGGGCTCTCTCAGCCTCACCCACCTCACAGGGTGTCTGTTGTGGGGAGAGGAATGGGAAGGCGACTGTAAGCCGCTTTGAGCCTCCTTCGGGTAGGGAAAAGCGGCATATAAGAACCAACTCTTCTTCTTCTTCTTCTTCTACGCATCCTGCGCATGACATGACGTCCATATGTCCGACGTGAAGTGTACGGTCCCTGAAGCTCGGGACATCTCTACCTTCATGCGACACATGGCTGCCCTATAAAGAGAGGGCAACACTATCCTGCTAATCGTGGTACGACTAGGAGCCTTGTACCAGGTGGATATGCAACGGCATAGTTGGTGGAAGGACATGTCGTCGGCCAGACTAAAGGGGTACCCATCCACGGCCATGAGCGCAGCTAGGTCATGGTTCGTGGCCCTACACCCTGCCTCAAACCCCCCTTTTGGCATGCCACTGCCAGCCCAGGCAAGCATCTCCACCATGGTCGCTTTCCTCCCTCTAACTCCACCCGCTCACTGAGAAGAACTCTTAGGGAGAGCTCTCGAGGTGTAGGTCCCAGGTAGACTCTCCAGTCCCGTGCTGGTAGGTTGTGCCTGCACAGGCACTCCACTGCCAGCCTGTCTCTCCCCCTGAAGCAGGACAGCCTGGTGGTGCCTCTTCAGGTGGTTCATGAGGCCGCTAGTTGTGTAGTGACGCTCCTGTCTTCCATGACTAATCCTCTGCCTGCAGAAATGCACCACGATCCTCTGGCACTCTGCTAGGTGGGTTCCCTCCACAGTCTGGAAGTAATTTCAGACTTTGGAGCCTTTGGACGACGCAGGCTGCTTCAAGTCCTCTGAGCTGCCTCCTGTGAGGAGCTCAGGCCGGACACACCGTGTCCTGAGGTGGGGACAGAAGAAGGTGAGAGAGGGGGAAGTGGTCGAGATAGTGGGGAAGGGGGTGCCACCTCCATCTCTCCCTCTTGCACCACCTCTACCATCTGCTCCTGTACCCCCCCAACTGAAGCCTGCTGGATCCTGGAGGAGAAAGGGGAGTAGACTGGCGGGCCAGTCCCTCACACATCTCCTCCAGGGCTCTCTGCACCCCTGAGGTGATGCCTGGGAACATGAAGGACAAGCTACTCATGTCCCCAAGGCTCACCCCGAGGGAGAGATCAGGCAACTCTTCCTGATGCCCCCATGCCTTGCTAGCAAAAGGAGCGACATGAGGGGCTGCCTGATCAGCAGGCCCTGCAGAAGTGCCAGCAAAGACACCTGACTGACGCACCTTAGAAGGGGGCGCCCCGGCAGCCGCCTCAATAAAGAGACCCTTGTGGACACTTTATTGCACCACTCGGGCCAGAGGACTTGGGTCGGCCAGAGGACGGAATGGTGGAAGGTCGATCCAAGACAGGCCTCTTCTCAGGTGGGGGGAAGGTATATATCCCATCCGTTGTATGGATGTAAATGACAAAGTAATTTCTTAGCCAACAAGTATTTAAGGTTATCTCATAGGTAGTAAAAGAGAGGTAGTAAAGGTAGTAAAAATAGAGAATCTGTAAATACCGCTAGTTGCTATTCCTATACAACCATAAGAGTAAAATATGTGAATCGTAACAAACGAACTTGTGATACAACAGGGTACATGCGATATAAATCTGCAGGACAGGTCCTGTCCTGTTCGTTGTATGGATGTATTTCCTATAAGTAATCAATGATGTAATCAATGACGATCAAGTAATTCCTTAGCCGAGTCCTAAATGTGTCTTTAGCATGCATGCTATAATGTGTCTTTAGCAATCATGTAATCAGCGACATACAGTAATTCCTTAGCCAAGGACATTTTAAGGTTATCGTACCCAGTAGGATAGAATTTCATAATACTATGTAATAGTAACATAGTGGTATTCCATAATACTATGTAGTAATAATAGTATTCTTTATTACATTGATTACATTCTCTGGATGCAGTCAATGACTTCTATGCCGAGTATTTAAAGTGTCTTTAGCATGCATGCCTCTTGTGTCGCAGAGTGGTAAGGCAGCCGTCTGAAAGCTTTGCCCATGAGGCTGTCAGTATATGGCAGTCAAGTATTGATCATACAGCCACTGCTATAAATGTATGTCAATGCAATGGATTCCAGGGGCATGTCCAGGCATGTAAGGGGCACGTCCAGGCATGTCTCTAGTTGTCAGCCTGAGTCTCCATAGGAATGCATTGGGATGATGCAATAAGGTGTTGCACCTGTGGCTAATTACCTGAGTGAGTCAGCACTGTTGTGATTGGCTGTTAAACTGTATATATGAAGTATGCACTGTGTTTTTCTTTCTGCCTTCTTCACTGAGAGCTAAGCAGGACATTCTGAAACTCTGCTAAATGTATTGCTGGATGCTGGATGTAAATAAATCACTGTAAATGATTTGCAACAACTTGGCTGTGTTGGTGAGTGATCTCTTCTCTGCTGGTGGTTGGACCTCTGTCCAAGTAAACGGCGCAAACTCGCAACAGGGTTATGGGCCCAGCACGCTGCGCTGGCGACCGGAGGCACCCCCACTGAGGCTGGAAGAGAACTCAGTTGCCTGGAATTGGACGAAGGTCTGTGGCTACCGAGAGTGACTTGGAGGACGTGCAGAACGCAGGGAAGTCCAGTGAGTCCGAGGATAGCACAGCGGACCAGGCAAGCAGCAGCGGCTCTCAGGAAAAGGCCGAGGAGGTGAGCATAGAGGAAGTCCAGGCGTCTTGGCTAGATGACAGCATGGCATACGCAGTGAATGCTCAGCTGGTGGATAAACTCACCTCAACAAACTATAGTGTGTGGGCACTCCGGATGGAGCACTATCTCACACGAGAGGCTCTGTGGGAGTATGTTTCAGCTCCTCCAGCAGCCCCCACACCAGAAGACGTCAACAAGGACCGGAAAGCCCTGGCGAATATCGTTCTAAGTGTTGCAGATGACCAGCTGATCTTCGTGACTGGCTGTACGACGGCGAAGGCAGCATGGGACAGCTTGCAGTCGGTATATGTGAGGAGAACGGCAGGGTCCAAGATAGCAACAACAAGGAGGATGTACCGTCTCCGGTTATCTAAGGGAGAGTCGGTGAGAAATCACATCAACACATTGACAGCCTGTTTTCAGCAGCTAGAGAAACAAGGCAAGACGCTCCCAGACGAAGATAAAGTTTACATTCTTCTCTCCTCGTTAAGTGATGACTACAACGTGCTTATCACTTCCTTGGAAAGTCTCGACGCAGACAAGCTGACTCTTGTCTATGTGACGGGTCGTTTGCTCGAGGAACAAGCACGGCAGGACGAGTTAAGAACGGTTTCCCCCGGCGCCGGGGGTGTTAAAAGCGAGCAGCAAAGAATCAGCGGCTGCGACAGCGTTCCAGAGTTTAGCTCTGGGAGAAAACAACGGCAGAGCCAGGAACAATGTGTTTACAAGGTCCGACGTTGTTATGGTTGTGGCTTAAGGAACATTTAAAAGCGAATTGCCCGAACAATAGCAAAAAGGCTAAGGGTAAGGATTGTTTGAAGAGGCAGGGAGCATCTTTGGTGGTAACTGGGGGTGGTGGTGTTGCTGGGATTTGGTTACTTGATTCAGGCGCCAGCCAGCATTTCTGTGCAGACAAAAAGCTCTTGAAGTCTGTACAGCCTTCCACTCTCAAACATGTAAACTTAGCGGACGGCAGCAGTTCTATAGTCAGCTGCCAGGGTAGTGTAGAATTTTCTGCCCTGGGGTGTGTGTTTGATCACGTTATGCATGTACCCTCGCTTGAAAATAACCTTCTTAGTGTATCCTCATTGGCTAAGCAGGGTTTCACTGTTCAGTTCTTTGGGGACAGGTGTACCATAAGCAAGGGTGATCAAACTCTGGTACAAGGAGAGATGCATAATGATGTTTACAGGATCGTAAATGAGTCTGCTAAAGCACAAGCGGTCCTGAACAAAAATCCCCATGAGAATTGTATCCACCTTCTTCATAGGTGCCTAGGCCACGCCAGTTTCTATGTCATAAACAAAACACTGGCTATGTTAGGCAGGGATGAAGTACAAAAATGTGATGCGTTTTTGGACTGTGACATCTGTAAACAAACCAAATCCAAAGCTTTCCCTGTAGCCAAAAAGAGCTCTAGAATGACTGTAAGAGCCTTGGAATTAGTGCATTGTGATGTTATCGGCCCTTATCAGCCTAGTTTATCAAAAAACCGTTTCGCGGTCGTTTACACAGATGACTATAGTAGATTCAGCTGGTTGTATATATTGAAACATAAATCCGAGGTGTTTCAGACCACAAAATATTGGCTTAAAAGGGTTGAAAAGCAACTGGGTTTGGAAATGGCTGCATTCCAAACAGACATGGGAGGCGAATTTATGTCACTAGAGTTCACAAAGTGGCTTAAAGCCAAAGGCATAGAGCATAGGGTGGCTAGTGTGGCAACCCCACAAGAAAACGGGCTGGCTGAGAGACGTGGGGCAGTCCTACAAACCATGATGTTATCAATGATAAAGGACTCAGGGTTAAACATGGGGTATTGGGCTGAAGCATTAAAAAATGCATGCTATGTGGTAAACCGTCTATGGACGAGCAGTATACAAAATATACCGTACAGGGTTTTATACTCCAAAAACCCACACCTAGACCATCTGCGGGTGTTTGGCACTAAAGCCTGGGTAAGTGTACCACTAACAAAACGTAGAAAAGGGAAGGACAGAGCTCAGAAGCTAACCTTTCTGGGTTACCAAAACAGTATGAAAAGCTATCGGTTTCTAAACCAAAATAATTCCTTGAGCTTTAGTCGCTCAGCTGGTTTTTGTGAGAGTGAGGGCTGGCCAAGGATTCATGCAAATGATTTCCCTGGTAAGGTATCTCTCCCACTAACAGATGGCTCTGAAGGCCAAACGGAAATCAAGCAAGAGGCTACTCCCTCGTCTCCTGCTGACAGACAAGATTCTGCTCAAGCAGAAGGAGGTGAAAGAGTGCTTCCTAGGGTGTCAGAGCGTACCACAAAAGGAAAACCACCTCAGAGATACGGTTATATCAATAACGTCTATGCTGAACCGGAGAATTATGAAGCAGTCATGTCTCTGGACAAGTCTGAGAGAGAGGCCTGGGTTCAGGCAATGGAGACTGAGTACAAATCTTTAATTGAAAATGAAGTGTTTACTTCTATGTGTTTGCCAGCAGGGAAAAAGGTGATATCTTGCAGATGGATTTACAAGCTCAAACGGTTAGCAGACGGCACAATCCTAAGAAAAGCCCGTCTGGTCGCTCGTGGTTTTAGTCAATGTAAACACTTAGACTATGACCAGACATTTGCCAGCACATTACGTGCAGAAACGCTAAGAGTGGCATTGCTAAAGGCAAGCCAAAATCAAATGAGAATACATCATGCAGATTTTGTTACTGCTTACTTGAATGCAAGGGTAACAGAAAACATATTTATGACCCAGATCCCTGGTTTTGAAGGGGAAGACAAACACAAGGTCTTAAAAATAAACAAGGCGTTGTATGGACTTCATCAATCAGCATTTTTATGGAGAAAATGTCTTGATGAGACACTACTCAGTGTTGGTTTCAAACAATGTATAGGTGACGTATGCATGTATAAAATACAATTGTTTGGGTCTAATTGCTATTTGCTGTGTTTCGTGGATGATTTAGCATTTCTGTACAACACAGAGCAACAAGTTGATTGGTTTGTGAAAACAACAGAACAACTGTTTAAGGTCAAGCATCTGGGCGATGTGGAGCATTACCTGGGTGTTGACATATCCCAGGATGGCCAGGGTGGCTATGAAATGTTCCAAGGGAAGAAAATACTAAAGTTACTGGAGAGGTTTAACATGTTGGAAGCGAAAGCTGTAAATTCTCCAATAACCACTAGCTATCTAAAAGACCCAGAGGGTGCGATGTTGGAAGATGTGACAACCTTCCAATCGCTCGTGGGCTCTTTGCTATATATAGCTACTTGGTGTAGGCCAGATATATACTATGCCACTCATTTGTTGTGTCAGCGATGTTCCTGTCCAACAATGAGAGACTGGGTAGCAGCAAAACGCATACTTAGATATCTTAAAGGTACGGTACACCTTAAGCTATCTCTAAGTGTGGATAATAATCCAAGGGTGTGGGCGTTTAGTGATGCAAGTTGGGGTGACCTCAATGGAAAATCCACATCAGGGATTGCAATTTATGTGTCTGGTGCTCTAATAATTTGGAAAGCATTGAAACAATCACACGTGGCCACAAGTACACGTGAGGCTGAGTTCTCTGCTTTAAGTGAATTGTGCTTACAGGTTGAATGGTTAAATCAAGTCTTAATAGATTTTGACATTAATGCACCATTGCCAATAAAGGTGTATTGTGACAGTACGGCAGCCACCCAGCTGGCTGTTGACAAAGGAATAAAATCCCGCAGTAAACATATAACCATTCGTTACCAGAATGTAAGAGAAGCTGTAAAGAAGAACTTAGTAACATTGGAACATTGCAAATCAGAAAACAATGTAGCAGATATCTTTACGAAGGCGCTAAGTGTAGATAGATTTATCCAACTGTGCAAAGCCTTGCGCAAGGTGGCCAGAGGGGAAAGTGACACATCCAGGAATGATCAATACATGCCTGAGGAGGTGTGTCAGTATATGGCAGTCAAGTATTGATCATACAGCCACTGCTATAAATGTATGTCAATGCAATGGATTCCAGGGGCATGTCCAGGCATGTCTCTAGTTGTCAGCCTGAGTCTCCATAGGAATGCATTGGGATGATGCAATAAGGTGTTGCACCTGTGGCTAATTACCTGAGTGAGTCAGCACTGTTGTGATTGGCTGTTAAACTGTATATATGGAGTATGCACTGTGTTTTTCTTTCTGCCTTCTTCACTGAGAGCTAAGCAGGACATTCTGAAACTCTGCTAAATGTATTGCTGGATGCTGGATGTAAATAAATCACTGTAAATGATTTGCAACAACTTGGCTGTGTTGGTGAGTGATCTCTTCTCTGCTGGTGGTTGGACCTCTGTCCAAGTAAACGGCGCAAACTCGCAACAGAGGCTGGGAGTTCAATCCCAGCAGCCGGCTCAAGGTTGACTCAGCCTTCCATCCTTCCGAGGTCGGTAAAATGAGTACCCAGCTTGCTTGCTGGGGGGTAAACGGTAATGACTGGGGAAGGCACTGGCAAACCACCCCATATTGAGTCTGCCATGAAAACGCTAGAGGGCGTCACCCCAAGGGTCAGACATGACTCGGTGCTTGCACAGGGGATACCTTTACCTTTTTAGCATGCATGCTATATGGATATAGCATTCGTTGTATGGATGTAAATGACAAAGTAATTCCTTAGCCAACAAGTATTTAAGGTTATCTCATAGGTAGTAGAAGATAGAATTTCATACCAGGATATGGTAATAATAAAGAATTTGTAAATAGCACTAGTTGCATGCTTGCTAAAGACATTTAAAGTTAAAGTTAAAATGTCTTTAGCATGTATGCTATATAAATCTGCAGGACAGCTCCTGTTCAAGTGCGGAATGCTATTCCTACTTGTTGTATTGATGGTATTCGTTAAATGAACGGTATTCCTATTCGTTGTAATCAATGACATAATGTATATCTAATCTGTAAAACTAATACTTTGTCTGTAATACTAATCTAATAATTATCTGTAATACTAATCTGTAATACTAAGTGAGCAATACAAGACCATCTGCAGCATATGATAAACTTGCGGGATGTTTTCTGCTAACTATATGAAGACGTACGAAGTAATAAAGGTAAAATGAGTCCTTCTCCTGTCAATGTTGTTTACATTTCTCATACACGAAAGGGTGTCTTTAGCATGCATGCTATATGAATCTGCAGGACAGGTCCTGTTCAAGTGACCAACTCTTAGCGGGGATATTTCCTATTCGGTTTATGGATGTAATGAAACAATACCCAGAAACACCATCTGCAGCATATGATAAACTTGCAGGATGTTCATCGAAGTCATCAGAATAATAAAGTTAAAATGTCCTTAGCATGCATGCTATATAAATCTGCAGGTCCTGTCCTATTCGTTGTATGGATGTATTTCCTATAAGTTGTATGGATGTAATCAATGATTATCACGTAATTCCTTAGCCGAGTACTAAATGTGTCTTTAGCAATCATGTAATCAGCGACATACAGTAATTCCTTAGCCAACGACATTTTAAGGTTATCATACCCAGTAGGATAGAGTTTCATAATACTATGTAATAGTAACATAGTGGTATTCCATAATACTATGTAGTAATAATAGTATTCTTTATTACATTTATTACATTCTCTGGATGCAATCAATGACTTCTATGCCGAGTATTTAAAGTGTCCTTAGCATGCATGCTATATAGATATAGCATTCGTTGTATGGATGTAAATGACAAAGTAATGTCTTAGCCAACAAGTATTTATCTCATAGGTAGTAGAAGATAGAATTTCATACCAGGATATGGTAATAATAGAGAATTTGTAAATAGCGCTAGTTGCTTTTCGTATACGACCATAAGAGTTAAATATGTGAATCGTAACAAACGAACTTGTGATACAACAGGGCTTCTGCTGGTTTGAAGAAACAATACAAGACACTCCATCTGCAGCATATGATAAACTTGCGGGATGTTTTCTGCTAACTATATGAAAATATACGTAAGTAATAAAGGTAAAATGAGTCGTTCTCCTGCCAATGTTGTTTACATTTCTCATACACGAAAGGGTGTCTTTAGCATGCATGCTATATGAATCTGCAGGACAGGTCCTGTTCAAGTGTCCAACGCATAGCAGGTATATTTCCATTTCGGTTTATGGATGTAATCAGCGACATAAGGTAATTCCTTAGCCAACGAGTATTTAACATTACCATGCCTAGTAGAATTTCATAATAGTATTTAATAGTAACAGAGAATACGTAAACACCACTATTTGCTTTTGCTATAAAAATGGAATTCTTCATTTACCTATATGAATATGCAGGACAGGTCCTGTTCAAGTGACCAACGCTGAGCACGTATAATTCCAACGAGTATTTAAGATTATCATGCCCAACATTGAGAGGAGAACGACTCATTTTACCTTTTTTAGTTCGTATGTCTTCATATAGTTAGCAGAAAACATCCCGCAAGTTTATCATATGCTGCAGATGGAGTGTCTTGTATTGTTTCTACAAACCAGCAGAAGCCCTGTTGTATCACAAGTTCGTTTGTTACGATTCACATATTTAACTCTTCTGGTCATATAGAAAAAGCAACTAGTGCTATTTCCAAATTCTCTATTATTACTATATAGTATTATGAAAATCTATCTTCTACTCTCTATGAGATAATCTTAAATACCTGTTGGCCAAAAAATTGCATTATGGCATTGTTTACATCCATACAACGAATGGGATATATACCTGCTAAGCTTGCACACTTGAACAGAACCTGTCCTGCAGAATTATATAGCATGCATGCTAAAGGCATTTTCATAGAATCATAGAAGGGACCAACAATGTATATGCGGCAGATGGAGTGTCTTGGTATTGTTTCTTCAAACCAGCAGAAACTCTATTGTATCACAAGTTAGTATCTTAGGATTCACATATTTAACTCTTATGGTCATATAGCAAAAGCAACTAGTGCTATTTTCATATTCTCTATTATTACCATATACTGGTATGAAATGGTATCTTCTACTACCTATGAGATAATCTTAAATACCTGTTGGCTAAGAAACTGCTTCGTGGCATTGATTACATCCATACAATGAATTGGATATATACCCGCTATATTCATATAGCATGCATGCTAAAGACACATTAAGTACTCGGCTAAGGAATTACTTGATGTCATTGATTATATCCATATAACGAATAGGACATACATCCATACAACGAATAGGACAGGACCTGTCCTGACCAGGAGCTATTCTGCAGATTTATATAGCATGCATGCTAACGGCATTTTAACTTTATTACTTCTGATGACTTCTGATGATTACAGTGCATATAAAAAAGCACCTCTGCATTTCACTGGCAGTCTTCAAGCAAAGGTTGGATACACACTTTTTTTGGATGCTTTAGGATGCTTAGGGCTGATCCTGCATTGAGCAGGGGGTTGGACTAGATGGCCTGTATGGCCCCTTCCAACTCTATGATTCTATGATTCTATTATTCTTCCCTCTACACTCAGTATCCAACCAAGGGTTGATTAAAATAACAAAATGAATGGATCTTTGATGCTAAAACCTAGCCCTGCAGAGCGGGCTGTTGAACAGTTTTACACATAGGGAGTGCTCTGGGACTCCAAAGGGGTTCTCTGTGCGGCTGGAAGTAGTTTTTGAGAGGGTATCAGGGGTCTCTCCCGATCAGCTCTCCTCCTTTTCCCGATTCCTCCTCCTTTCCCCTCTCTGGATGGCCTCGATCTGCAAGCTTCCTCAGTCTGCTGAAGAAACAGACAACAAGTCTACAAGGCCAGTCTGAGAACTCAGGGCCCCTTCCACCTCAGCCCGCTCCCCTTCCCACTTCCCGAAAGACCACACAGTGAGCCCAAGGTTTAGCTCTCCTAGACACTTGCCTTCCCCGTTGCCGGCATACAGGTCACAAGCCCTCCTTGCCCAACCCACCCACTGGGGATCAGGAGGGACAGAGAGGCAAGCAAAGGAGTTGGGAAACATCGCTCACCTCTTTCAATGGCCACAACTCCCTTGAGGGCTTGCAGGAGAACCTCATCAAAACTCCCCCGGGAGATCCCTACAAGGAAAACCCGTGGTAAGCATGGACGGCTCCTGCCCTTTCCGTCCACCGGCATCCTCCAGGCTCCTCCACTGCCTTCTGTTGGCCAGCATCAACTGGTGCCTGCAAGCTCGAGTCCATCTATTTCAACTTGTGCACTACTTCCCCTTCATACCTTAACCAAGGGAGCCCTTGGTTAAAAAAACTGCTGAGAATGTTCCAGAGGAAAGATAAAGAGGAAAGCTAGAGACTACTTGCTAACCATATCGTTTCAGTGTCAAAAGAGACCAGGCCCATCGCTTTGGCCACCGACTTCGATACGCAAACTTGAAGAGAAATAAAATAGAAAGAAGCGAAGCCTGGCCCAGTGGGAGTCATTGTGGGGACACTGAATGTCAGATGTTAACAGAAAACGGGGATAAGATGCTTTTTAGGTAGCTTGCTACTTCCCAAGGTAGAGCAGGAATGGCAAAAACTCCTATCGGCCAATGCTGGGAACGGCAGGAGACAGATGCATGGTTTTTTCGCATCTGGAGGACTTGCCAGAAAGCCTGGGAATGCTGGAATATGATTCATGAGGAGAGGCAAAAGAGATTGAAAGGGCAATTTGCACAGTATACAATATGGACGTAAGGAAACAGAACAAGAAAACTCCCCCACACGTCTAGCTACTTTGTTCAATGCATGGCAAAAGCAGCCTCAACAAGATGGAAAACAGAATCCTGACCAGCTACTACTGACTGATTAGACAAAGCGTTGGAATATGGGACACCAGCAACACTTGCGTTCCTGAAGCAAAAGAAAGCGGAGTCGCATAGGAGATCAGATTGGGGCGGGGGGAAGGAGGTGGAGAGAAATCCTCGACTTTCAGACTGGCTATGTAAGCCTGGGGGGAAGAAGCATCAGTATGTCATCTACGGTGTTAGGGAGATGTACAAGAAGAAGAGAAGCATAGTGAAATGGCAGCCTGATGTGTGTGTGTTTTGTAATATGCAAGCTGTAGCATTTCCCTCTTTACTGATCCAAAAAGGTCTAGTAAAAAAGAAAAGGGCTTAGAGTCCCTTTCGGCCCCTGCGTTCCCGTCTCCGGGGAGGATGCGAAAAACAGCAGCACAGGACAAAAAAAGAAAGCAGAGGTTTAAGGGGATGGCCCTGAGTGCCTTTAAAGCCCTGTTCTCTGCTCTAAACACGAACCGCCACCAATTCTTGAAAAGTTCATGGAGGTTTGTGACGGCAGGCTAAAAATTGTCATGAACTTCAGTTGATGAGCCGCTTGGTGCCCATGCCTACCCCTCGCATTCACTCTCCGTCCACACACACACACACACACACACGTTCTGTCCACCAGAAAGAACGGGTACCCCACCTCTGTCCACACGATGGGACGAGGCCCAAGGGACGGGCACCCCAGCTGCGTCCACTTGAGGGAACGTGCACCCGTGCTCCAGCCATCTGAAGGGTCTGGCACTGTGCTCCGTTCATCTGTGTGGACCGGCACTCAAATTCTGTCCCTGCGAACAGATGGGCTCGCAAGCCCTGTCCGTCCAGACAGAGGAGCGCTCAAGCCCTGTCTGCCGCAGCAGATGGGCACTCAAGCCCTGTCGAAACTAATGGGCATTCGGTCCCTGTCCGTCGGAACAGATGGGCATGCAGGGTTGCACTCACTCACTTGCTCACTCACACTCTCACTCTGCAACCCTACACAACCCCCTCCCCCCAGCTACCTGCCACTGATGCCCACCCCCACCCCCCGGCTGACTGCCGCCAGCTTCTCTCAGCCAACATCATCAGGAGCTTCAGGCATCATGCCAGGCTTCGGGTCACCTGGTGCCCCCTGCTTAGCAAGCCCTTCCGCCTCCGCTGAAGAAATTGCCTTCTGGATACTCCCCCGTCTGTTCGCACGTGGCCCTCCTCTCCCGATCAGCTCTCCTCCACTCTGGATGGCCTGGATCTGCAAGCATCCTCAGTCTGCTGAAGAAACAGACAACAAGTGTACAAGGCCAGTCTGAGAACTAAGGGCCCCTTCCACCTCAGCCCGCTCCCCTTCCCACTTTCCGAAAGAGCACACAGTGAGC
The DNA here is from genome assembly GCF_049243985.1 of Paroedura picta. NCBI lineage: Eukaryota > Metazoa > Chordata > Lepidosauria > Squamata > Gekkonidae > Paroedura > Paroedura picta. The sequence continues at coordinate 68,042,280 of NC_135379.1, forward strand.
CCAAGGTTTAGCTCTCCCAGACACTGCCTTCCCCATTGCTGGCATACAGGTCACAAGCCCTCCTTGCCCAACCCACCCACTGGGGACCAGGAGGGGCAGAGAGGCAAGCGAAGGAGTTGGGGAACATAGCTCACCTCTTTCAATGGCCACGACTCCCTTGAGGGCTTGCAGGAGAACCTCATCAAAACTCCCCCTGGAGATTCCTACAAGGAAAACCCGTGGTAAGCAGGGACGGCTCCTGCCCTTCCCTCCACCGGCATCCTCCAGGCTCCTCCACAGCCTTCGGTTGGCCAGCATCAACTGGCGGCTGCAAGCCCGATTCCATCTATTTCAACAATCTGCAAACATCTGGAGGACAATTTGGTGATCCACGGAAGTCAGCATGGATTTGTCTCCGACAGGTCCTATCAGACCAACCTGGTTTCCTTTTTTGACCAAGTAACAGGTTTGCTAGATTGTGGAAATTCGGTTGGTGTCGTTTACTTGGATTTTAGTCAAGTCAGATTTTATTGCATGTAGCCATAGGCCATTACAATAAAAAAGGAAAATATAAAAAGATAGTTGCTTTTGCTATATAACCGGAATTCATCATTTACCTCGATGAAGGCAAATAAAACAATACCCAGAAACACCATCTTCAGCATAAGATAAACTTGCTGGATGTTCTCCGAAGTCATCATAAGTAATAAAGTTAAAATGTCCTTAGCATGCATGCTATATAAATCTGCAGGATAGCTCCTGTCCTATTCGTTGTATTGATGTATTTCCTATTCGTTGTATGGATGTAATCAATGACATCAAGTAATTCCTTAGCCGAGTACTTAATATGTTAGGCACTTAATATGCATGCTATATGAATATAGCAGGGATATATCCAATTCGTTGTAAGGATGTAATCAATGCCATAAAGCAATTTCTTAGCCAACAGGTATTTAAGATTATCGCATAGGTAGTAGAACATACCATTTCATAGCAGTATATGGTAATAATAGAGAATTTGAAAATAGCACTAGTTGCTTTTGCTATATGACCATATGTGAATCCTACGATACTAACTTGTGATACAATAGAGTTTGAAGAAACAATAACAAGACACTCCGTCCGCCGCATATACCTTGCGGGATATTTTCTGCTACCTATATGAAGACATACAAAGTAATAAAGGTAAAATGAGCGAAATACAGTAATTCCTTATTCAAAGACATTTTAAGATAATCATACCCAGTAGTATAGAAATTCATAAAACTATGTAATAGTAACAGAGAATATAGTGGTATTCCATAATACTATGTAATAATAATAGTATTCTCTATTACATTAATTACATTCTCTGGATGCAGTCAATGACTTCTATGCTATTTAAAGTATCTTTAGCATGCATGCTATATGGATATAGCAGGTATATATAGCATTCGTTGTATGGATGTAAATGACAAAGTAATTCCTTAGCCAACAAGTATTTAAGGTTATCTCATAGGTAGTAGAAGATAGAATTTCATACCAGGATATGGTAATAGAGAATTTGTAAATAGCGCTAGTTGCTTTTCCTATATGACCAGAAGAGTTAAATATGTGAATCATAACAAACGAACTTGTGATACAACAGGGATTCTGCTGGTTTGAAGAATCAATACAAGACATAAACTTGCGGGATGTTTTCTGCTTATGTAATAGTAACATAATAGTCTTTCATAATACTACGTAATAATAGAGAATATGGAAATACTATTTAATAGTAACAGAGAATATGGAAATACCACTAGTTGCTTTTGCTATATAACCAGAATTCAAGATTTAACTTGATGAAGGCAAATGAAACAGTACACAGAAACACCTTCTTCAGCATATGATAAACTTGCTGGGTGTTCTCCGAAGTCTTCGGTTTATGGATGTAATCAGCGACATAAGGTAATTCCTTAGCCAACATTTAAGATTATCATACCCAGTAGGTGGAATTTCTTAATACTATGTAATAGTAACATAGTAGTCTTTCATAATTCTAAGTAATAATAGAGAATAGGGAAATACCACTAGTTGCTTTTGCTATATAACTGTAATTCTTCATTTACCTTGATGAAGGCTAATAGAACGATTTGGGAATCTACTACCAGTTGTGATAGTTTTACGAAACAATAACCAGAGGCACCACGTGCGGCATATGACAAACATTCTGGATGTTCTCCGAAGTCATCAGAAGTAATAAAGTTAAAATGTCTTTACCATGTATGCTATATAAATCTGCAGTACAGCTCCTGTTCAAGTGCGGAATGCAATTCCTATTTGTTGTTTGGATGCTATTCGTTAAATGAACGCTATTCCTATTTGTCGTAATCAATGACATAAAGTATATCTAATCTGTAATACTAATCTAATAATTATCTGTAATACTAATCTGTAATACTAATAATACTAATACTAAAGTAATACTAATCTGCAGGACAGGCCCTGTTCAAGTGACCAACGCTTAGCAGGTATATTTCCTATTCGGTTTATGGATGTAATCAGCGACATTTAAGGTTATCAATGATTATTTAACGTTATCATACCAAGTAGAAGATAGAATTTCACAATACTATATAATAGTAACAGAGAATATGGAAATACCACTAGTTGCTTTTGATATATAACCGGAATTCATCATTTACCTTGATGACGGCAAATGAAACAATACCCAGAAACACCATCTTCAGCATAGGATAAACTTGCTGGATGTTCTCCGAAGTCATCAGAAGTAATAAAGTTAAAATATCCTTAGCTTGCATGCTATATAAATCTGCAGGATAGCTCCTGTCCTATTCGTTGTATGGATGTACTTCCTATTCATTGTATGGATGTAATCAATGACATCAAGTAATTCCTTAGCCGAGTACTTAACGTGTCTTTAGCATGCATGCTATATGAATATAGCAGGTATATATCCAATTCATTGTATGGATGTAATCAATGCCATAATTATGTAAATTAATATGGATTTTCGGACGGTTCATAATAGGGATTTTGGTATGTTTAAATTCCCCCTATACGGTTCCGGTGGCTTTATATATTGTTCAGGGAGGGCATGTCATGTACTCTATAGACGATTCAGTTTCCTTTATATATTGTTCAGGCAGGGCATTGTGTTGGTTTTTTTGAAGTGTAAGACCTGTGAGAGAAAAATTGACATGGTTGGGATAGGCCATGGGAAGTTTAAGTATTTTTTCAGATTTTTATACTTGTAAAAATTAGGTAAATTAATAGGGATTTTGGTACGGTTAACTTCCCTCTATAACGTTTCGGTGGCTTTATATATTGTTCAGGATGGGCATACCGTTTTTTTGAACTGTTAGACTTTTGGGAGAAAAATTGACATTCGTGGCAAAGGCCATGGGAGGTATAAGTATTTTTTCAATTTTTTTTTAAATTGAAACTTAAATAAAATTCATAGGGATATTAGTACAGTTAAGTTTCCTACGAACGGTTCAGGTAGCTATACATGTAGCTCAGACTGGGCATTGTGTTTGTTTGTTTGAACTGTTAGACCTGTAAGAGGAAAATTGACATGGTTGGGAAAGGCCATTGGATGTATAAGTGTTTTTTATAATTTTTTTTATTGTTCTAACCCTAAACCTAACCTTAAACCTAAAATTAACCCTAACCCTAACCCTAACCCGAACCCTAACCCGAACCCGAACCCGAACCCGAACCCGAACCCGAACCCTAACCCTAACCCTGACCCTGCCCCTGACCCTAAACTTAGCCTTGTCCCTAACCCTAACACTATCCCTAACCCTAACCCTAACCCTAAACCTAAAATTAACCCTAACCCTAACCCTAAACCTAACCCTAACCCTAAACCCAACCCTAAGCCTAACCCTAACCCTAACCCTAACCCTAACCCTGACCC
>NC_135379.1:68071162-68108662 GCF_049243985.1 Paroedura picta
GACATAAAGTAATTCCTTAGACAACGAGTATTTAAGGTTATCATACCCAGTAGAAGATAGAATTTCATAATACTTTGTAAGAGTAACAGAGATTATAGTAGTATTTCATAATCCTAAATAATAATAGAGAATATGGAAATACCACTACTTTCCCTATATAACCGTAATTAATCTTTTACCTTGATGAAGGCAAATGAAAGTATTTCGGAATCTACTACAGGTTGTGATAGTTTTAAGAAACAATACACAGAGATACCATCTGCAGCATATAGTACACTTGCTGGATGTTCTCTAAAGTCATCCGAAGTAATAAAGTTAAAATGTCTTTAGTATGCATTCTATACAATTCTCCATGACAGGTTCTGTTCAAGTGTGCAATGCTTAGGAGGTATATATCCCACTCGTATGGATGTAAACAATGCCATAACGCAATTTTTTGGCCAACAGGTATTTAAGATTTTCTCATAGGCAGTAGAAAATAGATTTTCATAACACTCTATAGTAAGAATTTGGAAATAGCACTAATTGCTCTTCTATATGACCGGAAGTTTTAAATATGTGAGTCCTAAGAAACTAATATAATAGGACTTCTCCAGTGAATGGTAGAGGGCAGGAAGGCCTGGAGGATCATTGTCCAATTTTTCGCGATGGGTCGGCCACGACTAGGCACCTAACAAGAAGACAGGGTGTATTTAGCATGCATGCTATGTGAATCTGCTGGACAGGTCCTGTTGAAGTGAGCAACGCTTAGCAGGCATATTTCATATTTGTTGTATGCATGTAATCAGCGACATACAGTAATTCCTTAGCCAACGACGTTTTAAAGGTACCCTACCCAGTAGGATAGAATTTCATAATACTATGAATTAGTAACAGAGAATATAGTTGTATTACATAATGCTATGTTATATTAATAGTGTTCTCTATTACATTGATTACATACTCTGGATGCAGTCAATGACTTCTATGCCGTATTTGGATATAGCAGGTATATATCCCATTCATTGTATGTATGTAACTGACAAAGTAATTTCTTAGACAACTCGTATTTAAGGTTATCTCAAAGGTAGTAGAACTTCATAGCAAGATATGGTAATAATAGAGAGTTTGTAAGCAATAGTTGCTTTTCCTATATGACCATAAGAGTTAAATATGTGAATCGTAACAAACGAAATGGTGATACAACAGGGCTTCTGCTGGTTTGAAGAAACAATACACTCCATATGATAAACTTGCGGGATGTTTTCTGCTATATGAAGACATACGAAGTAATAAAGGTAATATGCGTCGTTCTCCTGTCGATGTTGTTCGATGTTGTTTATATTTCTCATACACGAAAGGGTAGCATGCATGCTATCTGAATATGCAGGACAAGTCCTGTTCAAGTGACCAACGCTTAGCGTTATTTCCTATTCCGTTTATGGATGTAATCAGCGACATTGTAATTCCTTAGCCAAAGAGTATTTAAGATTATCATACCCAGTAGAAGATAGAATTTCTTAATATTATGTAATAGTAACAGAGAATACAGTAGTATTTCATAATACTAATAATAGAGAATATGGAAATACCACTAGTTGCTTTTGCTATATAACTGTAATTAATTTTTTACCTTGATAAAGGCAAATGAAAGTATTTTGGAATCTACTACAGGTTGTGATAGTTTTAAGAAACAATACACAGAGACACGATCTGCAGCATATGATACACTTGCTGGATGTTCTCTAAAGTCATCAGAAGTAATAAAGTTAAAATGTCTTTTGCATGCATGGTATATAAATCTTCAGGACATGTCCTGTTCAAGCGCGCAATGTTTAGCTGGTATATTTCCTATTCGTTGTATGGATGTAATCAAGGACATAAAGTAATTCCTTAGCCGAGTACTTGATGTGTCTTTAGCATGCATGCTAAATGAATATAGCAGGTATGTATCCCATTCGTTGTACGGGTGTAAACAATGCCATAATGCAATTTTTTGGCCAACAGGTATTTAAGATTATCTCATAGGCAGTAGAAAATAGATTTTCATAACACTCTATAGTAATAATAGAGAATTTGGAAATTGCTCTTCTATATGACCGTAAGTGTTAAATATGTGTGTCCTAAGAAACTAATATAATAGGGCTTCTCCGGTGAATGTAGAGGTATTGGTAGAGGCCTTAGTATTAGTATGATCAGTATGATTAATATGATTATAATTAGTATGAAAGTAGAGCAATTAGTGCTATTTCAAAATTCTCTTTATTTTATACTATGTAATAGTAACAGAGAATATGGAAATACCACTAGTTGCTTTTGCTGTATAACCGGAATTCATCATTTACCTTGATGAAGGCAAAGGAAACAATACCCAGAAACACTATCTGCAGCATATGATAACCTTGCTGGATGTTCTCCGAAGTCATCAGAAGTAATAAAGTTAAAATAATGTTAAATCTGCAGGACAGGTCCTGTCCTATTTGTTGTACGGATGTATTTCCTATAAGTTGTATGGGTGTGATCAATGACATCAAGTAATTCCTTAGCCGAGTACTTAATGGGTCCTTAGCATGCATGCTATATGTATATAGCAGGTATATATCAAATTCGTTGTATGGATGTAATCAATGCCGTAAAGCAATTTCTTAGCCAACAGGTATTTAAGATTATCTCATAGGTAGTAGAAGATACCATTTCATACCAGTATATGGTAATAATAGAGAATTTGAAAATAGCACGTTGCTTTTGCTATATGACCATAAGAGTTTAATATGTGAATCCTAAGATACTAACTTGTGATACAATAGAGCTTCTGCTGGTTTGAAGAAACAATACCAAGACACTCCATATGCCGCATAATAAAGTTAAATTGTCTTTAGCATACATGCTACATAATTCTGCAGGACAGGTTCTGTTCAAGTGTGCAATGCTTAGCACGTATATATCCCATTCGTATGGATGTAAACAATGCCATAAGGCAATTTTTTGGCCAATAGGTATTTAAGATTATCTCATAGGCAGTAGAAAATAGGTTTTCATACAACCAAACTATCACAACCTGTAGTAGATTCCCAAATAGCCTTCATCAAGGTAAATGATGAATTACGGTTATATAGCAAAAGCAACTAGTGGTATTTCCATATTCTCTATTATTACTTAGTATTATGAAATACGATGTTACTATTACATTGTATTAAGAAATTTTACCTTCTACTGGGTATGATAATCTTAAATACTCGTTGGCTGAGGAATTACCTTATGTCGCTGATTAAATCCATAAACCGAATAGGAAATATACCTGCTAAGCGTTGGTCACTTGAACAGGACCTTTCCTGCAGATTCATATAGCATGCATGCTAAAGACACAGTTTCGTGTTTCAGAAATGTAAACAACATTGACAGGAGAACGATTCATTTGACCTTTATTACTTCGTATGTCTTCATATAAGCAGAAAACATCCCGCAAGTTTATCATATGCTGCAGATGGAGTATTGTATTGTTTCTTCAAACCAGCAGAAGCCCTGTTGTATCACAAGTTTGTTACGATTCACATATTTAACTCTTATGGTCGTATAGGAAAAGCAACTAGTGCTATTTACAAATTCTCTATTATTACCATATTGTATGAAATTCTATCTTCTACTCCCTAAGAGATAACCTTAAATACTTGTTGACTAAGAAATTACTTTGTCATTTACATCCATACAACGAATGGGATATATACCTGCTATATCCATATAGCATGCATGCTAAAGACACTTTAAATACTCGGCTTAGAAATCACTTTATGTCATTGATTGCATCCAGAGAATGTAATCAATGTAATAGAGTACTATTATTATTACATAGTATTATGGAATACTACTATATTCACTATTATTACACAATATTATGAAATTCTGGGTATGATAACCTTAAAATGTCGTTGTCTAACGAATTACTTTATGTCACTGATTACATCCAGACAACGAATATGAAATATACCTGCTAAGCGTTGCTCACTTCAACAGGACCATTCCTGCAGATTCACATACCATGCACGCTAAAGACACCTATTCTTGTATCAGAAAGGTAAACAACATTTACAAGAGAATGACATTTTACACATTACTTCACATGTCTTCATATAGTTAGCAGAAAACATCCCGAAATTTTATCATATGCTGCAGATGGAGTCTCTTGGTATTGTTTCTTTAAACCAACAGAAGCCCTATTATATTACAAGATAGTTTCTTAGGACTAACCTAACACTCATATAGAGGAGCAACTAGTACTATTTCCAAATTCTGTATTATTGAGTGTTATGAAAATCTATCTGATACTGCCTATGAAATAATCTTAAATACCTGTTGGCTATGGCATTGTTTACATCCATACAACGAATGGGATATATACCTGCTATATTCATATAGCATTCATGCTAGAGACACATTAAGTTTTCAGCTAAGGAATGACTTTATGTCATTGATTACAACGAATAGGAATAGCGTTCATTCAACGAATATCATCCATACAATGAATAGGAATATTCAGAAAATGTCCCTGGGTATTGCTTCTCAAAATTATCTCAACCTGTAGTGGATTCCGAAATAGTTTCATTTGCCTTCATCAAGGTAAATGATGAATTACGGTTATATCACAAAAGCAACTAGTGGTATTTCCATATTCTCTATTATTATTATTTAGTATTATGAAAGTAATAAGAAGTAATAAAGTTAAAATGTCTTTAAGTTGCATGCTATATAAATCTGCAAGACAGGTCCTGTTCGAGTGTGGAATGCTATTCCTATTCATTGTAAGCATGTATTTCCTATTCGTTGTATGAATGTAATCAATGCCATGAAACAATTTCTTAGTCAACAGGTATTTAATATTCTCATAGGCAGTAGAAGATATTTATCTGTACAGTCATAATACAGCATTTGGAAATAGCACTAGTTGCTCTTCTATATGACCATAAGTGTTAAATATGTGAGTCCTAAGAAACTATCTTGTAATATAATACGGTTTTTGTTGGTTTTAAGAAACAATACCAAGAGACTCCATCTGCAGCATATGATCAACTTGCGGGATGTTTTCTCCTAACTATATGAAGACATACGAAGTAATAAAGGTAAAATGAGTCATTCTCTTTTTAATGTTGTTTACATATCTGATACACGAAAGGGTGTCTTTAGCATGCATGTGTGAACGAGACCTTGGGGTACTTGTGGATTGTAAACTAAACATGAGCAGGCAGTGTGATGCAGCGGTAAAAAAGGCAAATGCCATTTTGGGCTGTATCAACAGAGCCATCACATCAAAATCACAAGATGTCATAGTCCCATTGTATACGGCACTGGTCAGACCACACCTATGCATTGAACCGGGCCCTCAAAAAAGCCCATCGAAATTTAGTAAAGGTGATATATGTTAGAAATGGTCCAGTAGAAAATCCCTCCCAGGACTTTAGTAACCTATATGGGCTTGGGAGTAGGGCCATCTCATTTTGTAGCTCAATATCCATAAGTCGTTGCTAGACTAGATGTTTTGCTTGTCTGTGCCCCGTTTCTAATAGATGATCAGGGGCTAAGCCAATTTTAAGAAGTTTGTTAATTATTTCTGTACACCAAGTGGGTTGTGGGTTAACTGACAAGAAAGAAGGAATAAGGCCTACAGGTTGAAGATGAATTTTTAGCCAATAGTTAATTATTGTTATCCATGCCCTGGTCTCTACTTTTGTCAACCCTGCCTCCTGCCGGAGAACTACATTGGCTGTACACCTTGGAACATTAAAGAGGGCTCTTAGGAAATCTGCTTGAATTTTCTCTAAGGGAGCAAAATTGGAGTAAGGGCCTAATTGGGCACCATATGTAAGATGAGCCAGTGATTTGGCTGAAAACAGTTTGATTGCAGCAGGAATGAAGCCACCACCCTTAGTTTGATAGAATCTTAAGATAGCTGCTGCACTCTTCTGAGCAGCGTTAGCTACTGAGTGTATATGAGCAGTTTGCTTTCCGTTATACTGGAAGATCACACCAAGATATTTGAAGCATTTAACTCGCTCAATACGATGTTGGTCAATATGGCAAGTAAAAAGTTTTGCCCTGTTGTTAAAGCACATAATTTTTGTTTTGGTATAATTGATAAGTAGGTGTTCCTCCTGGCAATGCAAGGCCAAAACTTCCAAAGCCCTTTTCAGGCCTATTCTAGTCTGTGAGAGAATTACTGCATCATCAGCATACATAAGTATGGGTAACCTTTTGTCTGCAAGTTTAGGGGCATGAATGTCTGAGTTCTTTAGACGTTTGATTAATGCATCAATATAGATTGCGTTTAGGTCACCCCCAACAATTAGCATGGCAGTTGGATATTTTAAAGCTAGTTGGAAAATATAACATTCCACTTTTCCCCACAGCGTTTACAGGTCTGTGCCTGTAAACGCTGGGGAGGTAAATACAAGTTAATGCAGAGTAACTGGAACTTATTAAAATGCAGCAGTGTTGCTACTACCCAATTAGCATAAAATGGTAACTTGAGGACTTGCACTTTCAGTCTGGTGGAGATAAAGATTCCTAAACCTCCCCGGGGTCTTCCACCCTTAAGACTTGGAGTGGCTGCTGTCAAAACTGAATGATAATTAGAAATATCAAAAATCATCTATCATCCAGGTTTCCTGCAAGAATATAACATCAAATTGAGATATATATTTTACAAAGGCTCCATCTAAGCGTTTTGAGTGCCACCCAGCTACATTCCAGCAAACCAAGGCTAGCTGCAAGGTGTTCATTGGGAGTCATTCATTACTGATAGCATTTTGTTCCATTAATTCCATTAATTCCATTAATTCCATTAGTTCCATTAATTCCATTGCCAGGGCGAGACATAGTCAGAGGGAAGTTCTGGGCAGGTAGAGTCATCTGGATATCTTCATCCTTTTCTTGAGGCAGCAGTTCATGTTCATCACTTGATATTCTATTTAAATCGCCATCAGAATCCAAGAAGATGCAGCCATTTTGGCATGCAGCAGCCTTGTCCTTCTCAGTGCAAACTTTTGTATTGACCTCTAAGATAATGCTAGTCAGTTTGGTCTCAGGCACCTTCTGCTGTATTCTAGGGGGCTCTTCCACAAGTCCTTGAGAACATACTGGTGTCAGGGTGGAGGATGAGGAGGCAGGAGCAACAAGGGTTTCTAGCACACTGGTCGTTTGCTGATTAGAGGTCAAAAGTAGAGGTGAATTTGGATCTGACAAATCATTTCTTGAACTGAGTAACTTAAGTCTTAGGTGCTCTAATCTTGATGTGATCTCAGTTTGTTCCATAGGGGGAAGAGCTGAAAAAGAAATAAGTAGATTTTCTTCTATACTGTTTATTGGCTCAAAAGTCCCTGGGTCCGTTCTTGATTATTTGGGTAGGTCTGTCCATGAAATTAAGTCCTTCTGATGCTTAGCCTGCAAAACATTTTCTTGAGCAATAATCATTGAGAAGTTAGAGTTGGAGTTAAAGGTGTTGGAGTTTTGCAGCTTTGGAATTAAGGAAGATAAAATTAAATTGTTAAATACCCTGGTTGGAAAAACCCCTTTAGAGTAGAGGAATGGTCTCTGTTGCAGTAATATTGCTGGGATCTTTGGGCTTTCAAAGGTAAGCAAAACTCTTTGCACCTGATTATGAATGTTAAGTGACTCTACTGTTTTTAGTTCATTCAAAGAAAGGTTCTTCCTAAGGAGAACTCTTAAATGCTGGTTAACGCGCCATTTCGAGTTCCATAACAAAGCCTGACCTCTGAATTTGTAGATGGTGAAGCATATTTTGCACGGCTGCCACTTTAGCTGAAACTGGCAATCTTCTGGTTGCTGTTTCCAAGCTGGTTCCTTTATATTCTTAGGCTTGCAAGGTGAACCATTCTGTCTTCCAGGATTTAGTCCCACCTGGGTTTCAGTGGCCCTGGATGGTTTGGTTAATATCTGAGTAAGTTGATCAACCTTGGCCTCTATTAGTTTTATTCTGTTGAAGATAAGTTCAAGGTTTTTTGCTGTCAGACTAAAGGGGTCATTTCTGATGTTATCTGCCACACTGAAGTTATCTTCAATGTCAATGCCTTCAGTTTGGAGCACAGTAGGTACCTCTTTCCTTTCTTCACTGTAATTTTTGATGGAGACACTGCTATCCAAAGGAGCAAAATAGTTTGATGTTGGAACAGCATAAATTGTGGCAGAATTATTTGGTACAAGGAAGTCATCAATCTTAGATTGCTTGGAGACAGGAGATGGGGATAAATCAACAGGATCACGGCCCCTTTTATTCCGGCCCATCTTCAATGCGACAGAATAAGAGTTGCAATAAGTGTTACAACGGACTAGCCAACTGCTGGAATAGCCTTTACAAATAAATATCACACCAGTCCTGTCCTGAATCAAATGCAGATGAAAATCTAACCATGAAGGTTAATCTCAGTAGTCAGAAAATAGTAAAAACTTAAACATTTAAAATAGACCAAACAATGCTTTTAAAAAAAAGAGAGAAGTAAATAGATGGAATAAAAACAAAAAGTACTAAAAATAGGGAGGATAAGCAGGTGATATGTCTTGCAATATGCCACTATTAACTCCAGTTTACTCCTCCAAGAAGTTTTTCTCAGGCAGGTGTTTCTCCTTTCAGGCAAATTACCTTTCAATTATCTCTCAGGGTCAGCGTTTTTCTTTTACTAGTTCCGTTCCCAGCAGTAGACAAAGAGATAAAAGCCTACCAAAAATGCAGAGTTGATAGAAGCTGCAGAACTTGTCATAAATCCAAAAGCTCTAAGCTTCAAAAGTCCAAAAGACCAAAAAGAAGAAGTAAAATAAACCTTGGAGTTGACCCGAGCTGACTCCGTGCCTTCTCAAGCCTGCGCAGTCCCTCCTCTCGACGGGGGAGCATCCAGAAGGCAAGTTCTTCTGTGGAGGCGGAAGGGCTTGCTAAGCAGAAGGCCCCAGGCGACCCGAAGCCTGGCGTGATGCCACGCCTGAAGCTCCTGATGACGTTGGCTGGCAGAAGCTGGCGGCAGTCGGCCGGGGGGTGGGGGTGGGCATCAGTGGCAGGTAGCTGGGGGGAGGGGGTTGCGTAGGGACGCAGAGTGAGAGTGTGAGTGAGCGAGTGAATGAGTGCAACCCTGCGTGCCCATCCGTTCCGACGGACAGGGACCGAATGCCCATTCGTTTCGACGGACAGGGCTTGAGCGCTCCTCTGTCAAATTTCTAGCTGGCCTACTAGATGGGCTAAATGATGAATCCGACCAGGAAAAACTTGTGTTTTTGTTAGCAGATACTAATTCATTTGTTTCTAACAAAATGTCATTATTTGCTCTTGCAGCAAAGAAAATAAGGGCCAGAGTGGTGCTGCAGAGAGCAAGTACCTAGAGGAGCTTTAGGATAGGTGGACATATGTAGTCTGGAAATGTTTTTATGATGTTAAGTGATTCTTGTCTGAGATTGCGCATTCTTTTTATTACTGATTTGAAATGTTTTAAATCTTTTTATATTTTCCTTTTTTATTGTAATGGCCTATGGCTACATGCAATAAAATCTGACTTGACTAAAATCCAAGTAAACGACACCAACCGAATTTCCACAATCTAGCAAACCTGTTACTTGGTCAAAAAAGGAAACCAGGTTGGTCTGATAGGACCTGTCGGAGACAAATCCATGCTGACTTCCGTGGATCACCAAATTGTCCTCCAGATGTTTGCAGATTGTTGAAATAGATGGAATCGGGCTTGCAGCCGCCAGTTGATGCTGGCCAACCGAAGGAGGAGCCTGGAGGATGCCGGTGGAGGGAAGGGCAGGAGCCGTCCCTGCTTACCACGGGTTTTCCTTGTAGGAATCTCCAGGGGGAGTTTTGATGAGGTTCTCCTGCAAGCCCTCAAGGGAGTCGTGGCCATTGAAAGAGGTGAGCGATGTTCCCCAACTCCTTCGCTTGCCTCTCTGCCCCTCCTGGTCCCCAGTGGGTGGGTTGGGCAAGGAGGGCTTGTGACCTGTATGCCGGCAACGGGGAAGGCATTGTCTGGGAGAGCTAAACCTTGGGCTCACTGTGTGCTCTTTCGGGAAGTGGGAAGGGGAGCGGGCTGAGGTGGAAGGGGCCCTGAGTTCTCAGACTGGCCTTATAGAATCATAGAATCATAGAATCATAGAGTTGGAAGGGGCCATACAGGCCATCTAGTCCAACCCCCTTCTCAATGCAGGATTAGCCCTAAGCATCCTAAAGCATCCAAGAAAAGTGTGTATCCAACCTATGCTTGAAGACTGCCAGTGAGGGGGAGCTCACCACCTCCTTAGGCAGCCTATTCCACTGCTGAACCACTCTGACTGTGAAAATTTTTTCCTGATATCTAGCCTATATCGTTATATTTGAAGTTTAAACCCATTACTGCGTGTCCTCTCCTCTGCAGCCAACGGAAACAGCATCCTGCCCTCCTCCAAGTGACAACCTTTCAAATACTTAAAGAGGGCTATCATGTCCCCTCTCCTTTTAGTTTGGTTCCCTATGAGCTGGCCTTGCCAGTTGGGCTGCCTCTGATCGTTTTCCTTCCATATACTCCCTATGTTGATCGTCTCCTTCCCCTAGTGGCTTTAGTTTAAAGCTCTCCTGATGAAGCTCCCCAGGTTCCTGCCAAACACATTCTTCCCCAGTTTCGATAAGTGCAGTCCATCAGGTGCTAGCAGGCCTTCCTCAAGAAAGCCTATCCCATGGTCCCAGAAACCAAATCTCTCCTGCCGGCACCAACTACGCAGCCAGTGATTCACCTCCATTATCTTCCTCTCCCGACGCATTCCTCTTCCCTTGACAGGAAAGATTGAAGAGAATACCACTTGTGCCCCATTTGCTTGAGCTTCCTCCCCAAATCTTGATAGTCTTTTTTAATAGGAGTGATGGTATTCAGGGACATGTCATTCGTTCCCAAATGGACCATCACAAATGGGTAGCGATCCGTAGATTTGAGGAGATTGGGCAGCCATTCTGAAACATCTTTAATTTACGCCCCTGGCAAGCAAGCCTTGTACACTTGATGTGTGTTTCTAGGGATCTCCCGGGGGAGTTTTGATGAGGTTCTCCTGCAAGCCCTCAAGGGAGTCGTGGCCATTGAAAGAGGTGAGCGATGTTCCCCAACTCCTTCGCTTGCCTCTCTGCCCCTCCTGGTCCCCAGTGGGTGGGTTGGGCAAGGAGGGCTTGTGACCTGTATGCCAGCAATGGGGAAGGCAGTGTCTGGGAGAGCTAAACCTTGGGCTCACTGTGTGCTCTTTCGGAAAGTGGGAAGGGGAGCGGGCTGAGGTGGAAGGGGCCCTTAGTTCTCAGACTGGCCTTGTACACTTGTTGTCTGTTTCTTCAGCAGACTGAGGATGCTTGCAGATCCAGGCCATCCAGAGTGGAGGAGAGCTGATCGGGAGAGGAGGGCCACGTGCGAACAGACGGGGGAGTATCCAGAAGGCAATTTCTTCAGCGGAGGCGGAAGGGCTTGCTAAGCAGGGGGCACCAGGTGACCCGAAGCCTGGCGTGATGCCTGAAGCTCCTGATGATGTTGGCTGAGAGAAGCTGGCGGCAGTCAGCCGGGGGGGTGGGGGTGGGCATCAGTGGCAGGTAGCTGGGGGGAGGGGGTTGCGTAGGGTTGCAGAGTGAGAGTGTGAGTGAGCAAGTGAGTGAGTGCAACCCTGCGTGCCCATCTGTTCCGACGGGCAGGGACTGAATGCCCATTAGTTTCGACGGACAGGGCTTGAGTGCCCATCTGCTGCGGCAGACAGGGCTTGAGCGCTCCTCTGTCTGGACGGACAGGGCTTGCGAGCCCATCTGTTCGCAGGGACAGAATTTGAGTGCCGGTCCACACAGATGAACGGAGCACAGTGCCAGACCCTTCAGATGGCTGGAGCACGGGTGCACGTTCCCTCAAGTGGACGCAGCTGGGGTGCCCGTCCCTTGGGCCTCGTCCCATCGTGTGGACAGAGGTGGGGTGCCCGTTCTTTCTGGTGGACAGAACGTGTGTGTGTGTGTGTGGACGGAGAGTGAATGCGAGGGGTAGGCATGGGCACCAAGCGGCTCATCAACTGAAGTTCATGACAATTTTTAGCCTGCCGTCACAAACCTCCATGAACTTTTCAAGAATTGGTGGCGGTTCGTGTTTAGAGCAGAGAACAGGGCTTTAAAGGCATTCAGGGCCATCCCCTTAAACCTCTGCTTTCTTTTTTTGTCCTGTGCTGCTGTTTCTCGCGGACTCCCCGGTGACGGGAACGCAGGGGCCGAAAGGGACCCTAAACCCTTTTCTTTTTTACTAGACCTTTTTGGATCAGTAAAGAGGGAAATGCTACAGCTTGCATATTACAAAACACACACACATCAGGCTGCCATTTCACTATGCTTCTCTTCTTCTTGTACATCTCCCTAACACCGTAGATGA
This sequence comes from Paroedura picta, assembly GCF_049243985.1. Classification (NCBI taxonomy): domain Eukaryota; kingdom Metazoa; phylum Chordata; class Lepidosauria; order Squamata; family Gekkonidae; genus Paroedura; species Paroedura picta. The sequence continues at coordinate 68,083,543 of NC_135379.1, forward strand.
CATACTGATGCTTCTTCCCCCCAGGCTTACATAGCCAGTCTGAAAGTCAAGGATTTCTCTCCACCTCCTTCCCCCCCGCCCCAATCTGATCTCCTATACAGCAAAAGCAACTAGTGGTATTTCCATATTCTCTGTTACTATTACATAGTATAAAATAAAGAGAATTTTGAAATAGCACTAATTGCTCTACTTTCATACTAATTATAATCATACTAATCATACTGATCATACTAATACTAAGGCCTCTACCAATACCTCTACATTCACCGGAGAAGCCCTATTATATTAGTTTCTTAGGACACACATATTTAACACTTACGGTCATATAGAAGAGCAATTTCCAAATTCTCTATTATTACTATAGAGTGTTATGAAAATCTATTTTCTACTGCCTATGAGATAATCTTAAATACCTGTTGGCCAAAAAATTGCATTATGGCATTGTTTACACCCGTACAACGAATGGGATACATACCTGCTATATTCATTTAGCATGCATGCTAAAGACACATCAAGTACTCGGCTAAGGAATTACTTTATGTCCTTGATTACATCCATACAACGAATAGGAAATATACCAGCTAAACAATGCGCGCTTGAACAGGACATGTCCTGAAGATTTATATACCATGCATGCAAAAGACATTTTAACTTTATTACTTCTGATGACTTTAGAGAACATCCAGCAAGTGTATCATATGCTGCAGATCGTGTCTCTGTGTATTGTTTCTTAAAACTATCACAACCTGCAGTAGATTCCAAAATACTTTCATTTGCCTTTATCAAGGTAAAAAATTAATTACAGTTATATAGCAAAAGCAACTAGTGGTATTTCCATATTCTCTATTATTAGTATTATGAAATACTACTGTATTCTCTGTTACTATTACATAATATTAAGAAATTCTATCTTCTACTGGGTATGATAATCTTAAATACTCTTTGGCTAAGGAATTACAATGTCGCTGATTACATCCATAAACGGAATAGGAAATAACGCTAAGCATTGGTCACTTGAACAGGACTTGTCCTGCATATTCAGATAGCATGCATGCTACCCTTTCGTGTATGAGAAATATAAACAACATCGAACAACATCGACAGGAGAACGACGCATATTACCTTTATTACTTCGTATGTCTTCATATAGCAGAAAACATCCCGCAAGTTTATCATATGGAGTGTATTGTTTCTTCAAACCAGCAGAAGCCCTGTTGTATCACCATTTCGTTTGTTACGATTCACATATTTAACTCTTATGGTCATATAGGAAAAGCAACTATTGCTTACAAACTCTCTATTATTACCATATCTTGCTATGAAGTTCTACTACCTTTGAGATAACCTTAAATACGAGTTGTCTAAGAAATTACTTTGTCAGTTACATACATACAATGAATGGGATATATACCTGCTATATCCAAATACGGCATAGAAGTCATTGACTGCATCCAGAGTATGTAATCAATGTAATAGAGAACACTATTAATATAACATAGCATTATGTAATACAACTATATTCTCTGTTACTAATTCATAGTATTATGAAATTCTATCCTACTGGGTAGGGTACCTTTAAAACGTCGTTGGCTAAGGAATTACTGTATGTCGCTGATTACATGCATACAACAAATATGAAATATGCCTGCTAAGCGTTGCTCACTTCAACAGGACCTGTCCAGCAGATTCACATAGCATGCATGCTAAATACACCCTTTCTTCTTGTTAGGTGCCTAGTCGTGTCCGACCCATCGCGAAAAATTGGACAATGATCCTCCAGGCCTTCCTGCCCTCTACCATTCACTGGAGAAGTCCTATTATATTAGTTTCTTAGGACTCACATATTTAAAACTTCCGGTCATATAGAAGAGCAATTAGTGCTATTTCCAAATTCTTACTATAGAGTGTTATGAAAATCTATTTTCTACTGCCTATGAGAAAATCTTAAATACCTGTTGGCCAAAAAATTGCGTTATGGCATTGTTTACATCCATACGAGTGGGATATATACCTCCTAAGCATTGCACACTTGAACAGAACCTGTCATGGAGAATTGTATAGAATGCATACTAAAGACATTTTAACTTTATTACTTCGGATGACTTTAGAGAACATCCAGCAAGTGTACTATATGCTGCAGATGGTATCTCTGTGTATTGTTTCTTAAAACTATCACAACCTGTAGTAGATTCCGAAATACTTTCATTTGCCTTCATCAAGGTAAAAGATTAATTACGGTTATATAGGGAAAGTAGTGGTATTTCCATATTCTCTATTATTATTTAGGATTATGACATACTACTATAATCTCTGTTACTCTTACAAAGTATTATGAAATTCTATCTTCTACTGGGTATGATAACCTTAAATACTCGTTGGCTAAGGAATTACTTTATGTCGCTGATTTCATCCATAAACCGAATAGGAAATATACCTGCTAAGCGTTGGTCACTTGAACAGGACCTGCAGATTCATATAGACTGTAGATTCATGCTAAAGACACCCTTTCGTGTATCAAAAATATAAACACCATTTACAAGAGAACGACTCATTTTACCTTTATTACTTTGTATGTTTTCATATTTATATAGCATGCATGCTAAAGAAACATTAAATACTGGGCTAAGGAATTTCTTGATGTCATTGACTACATCCATACAACGAATAGGAAATACATCCATACAACAAATAGGACCTCTCCTGAACAGGAGCTATCCTGCAGATTTATATAGCATGCATGCTAAAGACATTTCAACTTTTTTATTTTGTATGTCTTCATATAACCAGAAAATATCCCGCAAGGTATATGCAGCATATGGAGCGTTTTGGTATTGTTTCTTCAAACTAGCAGAAGCTCTAATGTATCACAAGTTAGTATCTTAGGATTCATATATTTAACTCTGATGGTCATATAGCAAAAGCAACTAGTGCTATTTTCAAATTCTCATATTATTACCATATACTGGTATGAAATCGTAACTTCCATATTCTCTTTTACTATTATATAGTATTGTGAAATTCTATCTTCTACTTGGTATGATAACCTTAAATAATCATTGATAACCTTAAATGTCGCTGATTACATCCATAAACCGAATAGGAAATATACCTGCTAAGCGTTGGTCACTTGAAAAGGGCCTGTCCTGCAGATTAGTATTACTTTAGTATTAGTATTATTAGTATTACAGATTAGTATTACAGATAATTATTAGATTAGTATTACAGATTAGATATACTTTATGTCATTGATTACGACAAATAGGAATAGCGTTCATTTAACGAATAGCATCCAAACAACAAATAGGAATTGCATTCCGCACTTGAACAGGAGCTGTACTGCAGATTTATATAGCATACATGGTAAAGACATTTTAACTTTATTACTTCTGATGACTTCGGAGAACATCCAGCATGTTTATCATATGCCGCACGTGGTGCCTCTGGTTATTGTTTCGTAAAACTATCACAACTGGTAGTAGATTCCCAAATCGTTCTATTAGCCTTCATCAAGGTAAATGAAGAATTACGGTTATATAGCAAAAGCAACTAGTGGTATTTCCCTATTCTCTATTATTACTTAGAATTATGAAAGACTACTATGTTACTATTACATAGTATTAAGAAATTCCACCTACTGGGTATGATAATCTTAAATGTTGGCTAAGGAATTACCTTATGTCGCTGATTACATCCATAAACCGAAGACTTCGGAGAACATCCAGCAAGTTTATCATATGCTGAAGAAGGTGTTTCTGTGTACTGTTTCATTTGCCTTCATCAAGTTAAATCTTGAATTCCGGTTATATAGCAAAAGCAACTAGTGGTATTTCCATATTCTCTGTTACTATTAAATAGTATTTCCATATTCTCTATTATTACGTAGTATTATGAAAGACTATTATGTTACTATTACATAAGCAGAAAACATCCCGCAAGTTTATCATATGCTGCAGTGTCTTGTATTGATTCTTCAAACCAGCAGAATCCCTGTTGTATCACAAGTTTGTTTGTTATGATTCACATATTTAACTCTTCTGGTCATATAGGAAAAGCAACTAGCGCTATTTACAAATTCTCTATTACCATATCCTGGTATGAAATTCTATCTTCTACTACCTATGAGATAACCTTAAATACTTGTTGGCTAAGGAATTACTTTGTCATTTACATCCATACAAGGAATGCTATATATACCTGCTATATCCATATAGCATGCATGCTAAAGATACTTTAAATAGCATAGAAGTCATTGACTGCATCCAGAGAATGTAATTAATGTAATAGAGAATACTATTATTATTACATAGTATTATGGAATACCACTATATTCTCTGTTACTATTACATAGTTTTATGAATTTCTATACTACTGGGTATGATTATCTTAAAATGTCTTTGAATAAGGAATTACTGTATTTCGCTCATTTTACCTTTATTACTTTGTATGTCTTCATATAGGTAGCAGAAAATATCCCGCAAGGTATATGCGGCGGACGGAGTGTCTTGTTATTGTTTCTTCAAACTCTATTGTATCACAAGTTAGTATCGTAGGATTCACATATGGTCATATAGCAAAAGCAACTAGTGCTATTTTCAAATTCTCTATTATTACCATATACTGCTATGAAATGGTATGTTCTACTACCTATGCGATAATCTTAAATACCTGTTGGCTAAGAAATTGCTTTATGGCATTGATTACATCCTTACAACGAATTGGATATATCCCTGCTATATTCATATAGCATGCATATTAAGTGCCTAACATATTAAGTACTCGGCTAAGGAATTACTTGATGTCATTGATTACATCCATACAACGAATAGGAAATACATCAATACAACGAATAGGACAGGAGCTATCCTGCAGATTTATATAGCATGCATGCTAAGGACATTTTAACTTTATTACTTATGATGACTTCAGAGAACATCCAGCAAGTTTATCTTATGCTGAAGATGGTGTTTCTGGGTATTGTTTTATTTGCCTTCATCAAGGTAAATGATGAATTCCGGTTATATAGCAAAAGCAACTAGTGGTATTTCCGTATTCTCACTTACTATTACATAGTATTATGAAATTCTATCATCTACTGGGTATGATAATCTTAAATACTCGTTGGCTGAGGAATTACCTTATGTCGCTGATTACATCCATAACCCGAATAGGAAATATACCTGCTAAGCGTTGGTCACTTGAACAGGACCTGTCCTGCAGATCTATATAGCATACATGCTAAAGACATTTTAAGTTTATTACTTCTGATGACTGCGGAGAACATCCAGAATGTGTATCATTTGCCACACGTTGTGTCTCTGGTTATTATTTCGTAAAACTATCACAACCTGTAGTAGATTCCGAAATCGTTCTATTAGCCTTCATCAAGGTAAATGATGAATTACGGTTATATAGCAAAAGCAACTAGTGGTATTTCCATATTCTCTATTATTTCTAAGTATTATGAAAGTCTACTATGTTACTATTACATAGTATTAAGAAATTCCACCTTCTACTGTGTATGATAATCTTAAATACTCGTTGGCTAAGGAATTACATTATGTCGCTGATTACATCCATAAACCAAATAGGAAATATACCCGCTAAGCATTGGTCACTTGAACAGGACCTGTCCTGCAGATTCATATAGCTTGCATGCTAAAGACACCCTTTCGTGTTTGAGAAATGTAAAAAACATGGGCAGGAGAACGACTCATTTTACCTTTATTACTTCGTATGTCTTCATATAGTTAGCAGAAAACATCCCGCAAGTTTATCATATGCTGCAGATGGCTTGTCTTGTATTGTTTCTACAAACCAGCAGAAGCCCTGTTGTATCACAAGTTCGTTTGTTACGGATCACATATTTAACTCTTATGGTCTTATAGGAAAAGCAACTAGTGCTATTTACAAATTCTCTGTTATTACGAAATTACTTTGTCATTTACATCCATACAACGAATGGGATATATACCTGCTATATCCATATAGCATGCATGCTAAAGATACTTTAAATACTCGGCATAGAAGTCATTTGCATCCAGAGAATGTAATCAATGTAATAGAGAATACTGTTATTATTACATAGTATTATGGAATACCACTATATTCCCTGTTACTATTACATAGTATTATGAAATTCTATCTTCTACTGGGTATGATAACCTTAAATACTCGTTGTCTAAGGAATTATTTTATGTCGCTGATTTCATCCATAAAACTAATACGAAATATACCTGTTTTATGTCGCTGATTTCATCCATAAAACTAATACGAAATATACCTGTTAAGCGTTGGTCACTTGAACAGGACCTGCGGATTCATATAGACCTGCAGATTCATGCTAAAGACACCCTTTCGTGTATCAGAAATATAAACACCATTTACAAGAGAATGACTCATTTTACCTTTATTACTTCGTATGTAGTTAGCAGAAAATATCCCGCAAGTTTATCATATGCTGCAGATGTAGTGTCTTGTATTTCTCACTTAGTATTACAGATTAGTATTACAGACAATTATTAGATTAGTATTACAGACAAAGTATTAGTATTACAGATTAGATATACATTATGTCATTGATTACAACGAATAGGAATAGCGTTCATTTAACGAATACCATCAATACAACAAATAGGAATAGCATTCCGCACTTGAACAGGAGATGTCCTGTTCTATCCTGTACTATTACATAGTATTATGAAATTCTCTCTTCTACTGGGTATGATAATCTTAAATACTCTTAGGCTAGCGCTACAAATTCTCTATTATTACCATATCCTGGTATGAAATTCTATCTTCTACTACCTATGAAATACTTGTTGGCTAAGAAATTACTTTGTCATTTACATCCATACATCAAATGGGATATATACCTGCTATATCCATATAGCAGTGGTCCCCAACCTTTCTGAGGCTGGGGACCGGCAGGGCATCAGGACGCGCCTGTGCGGACCGCGCCCGTGCATCGGGCTGCACCTGCGGGCCGCACCCGCGGGCTGCACCCGCGGGCCGCACCCGCACGGCCACGTGGCCCGGCCCTGCTTCCCTCTCCCCGCCCTCCCACAATAAGAAGCTTCCCGGGCCGCAAGCTTGCGGCCTGGGATGTTTTTTACTGGGGGGGCGGGGAGAGGGAGCCGTGGCCCGGCGCCATGGCCTTCGCGGCCTGGCACCGGGCCGCAGTCCGCGGGTTGGGGACCACTGCCATGTAGCATGCATGCTAAAGATACTTTAAATACTCGGTATAGAAGTCATCGACTGCATCCAGAGAATGTAATCAATGTAAGATAGAATACTATCATTATTACATAGTATTTTGGAATACCACTATACTATTACATAGTATTATGAAATTCTATCCTACTGGGTATAATAACCTTAAAATGTTGTTGGCTAAGGAATTACTGTATATCGCTGATTACATGCATACAACAAATATGAAATATACCTGCTAAGCGTTGCTCACCAACAGGATCTGTCCTGCAGATTCTCATAGCATGCATGCTAAAGACACCCTTTCTTCTTATTAGGTGCGTAGTTGTGTCTGACTCTGCTTGAGCCATCTCGTCACTGCTTCCAGGCAGCTGGCTAGTGCTTCTGGGGGAGAGTAAGGGCAGCCATCCATCAGGAGGAAGAGCTAGGTGTCATCTGCATATTGATGGCAACCCAGCCCGAACTTCCGTACCAGCTGTGCGAGAGGGCACATGAAGATGTTGAATAGGATAGGAGAGAGGACCGCTCCTTGTGGGACTCCACAAGTAAGTTGGCGGCGGCCTGATGTTTTCTCTCCTATTGCAACCCTCTGTCCACGATCCTGGAGGAAGGAGATCAGCCATTGAACGGCTATCCCTTGTATTCCAGCATCGATGAGGCGGCGAGCTAGAAGCTCGTGATCGACTGTGTCGAACGCTGCTGACATGTCTAATAATATCAGCAGTGCCGACCTGCCTCGATCCAACTGCCGACGGAGGTCGTCCGTCAGGGTGACTAGTGCTGTCTCTACCCCATGGCCAGGCCGGAAGCCAGACTGGTATGGGTCTAGGACCGAAGCTTCTTTCAGGTATTCTGTCAGTTGGTTTGCGACTGCCCTTTCTATCATCTTGCCCAGAAACGATAAGTGCGAGACGGGCCTGTAGTTGTTAGGCTCTTGTGGGTTTAGAAATGTTTTTTTCAACAGTGGACGTACCACAGCCTCTTTCAAACCCTCCGGGAATTCTCCTGTTGTTAGAGATAGGTTGATTATCTCCTGGAGGGGGCCCATTATCGTTATGCCAGCTGTTTTCAAGAGCCAGGATGGGCAAGGATCTAGTGGGCATGTAGTTGGTCTTGTTGTCGCTAGAATCCTGTCCACCGGTCAGGGTGAGTCATCTGAAGTTACTCATAGTTTTCTCCAAAGACGGCCAAGGGGCCTCTAGTTCACTTTTTGTATCTAAGGTTGGGGGGGGAGGTCGTGGCGGAGTGTCGAGATTTTGTCCGCAAAATGACTCGCAAATGCCTCACAGCTGATGTCCAATTGGCTACTGTTTTGTTGCCTTTCAATCGCCTCACAGATTGTGAGGCTCAAATTGTCGCCTCACAGCTGATGTCCAATTGGCTACTGTTTTGTTGCCTTTCAATCAGGGCAGTGAGGGATTGAACTATGTTAAACAATTGAGCTGGGCGTGAGTCTGCAGATGCAATGGTAGCCGAGTAAAAATTGCATTTTACTGACTTCACCGCCATCTCATAGGCTTTCATCTGCATTCTATAAGATGTTCTCGAGGCTTCATCACGAGTCTTCCTCCAAACTCACTCTAGCCGTCTCAGTTCCCGTTTCTTGTCGCGAAGCTCCTCGGTGTACCAGGGAGCTCGCTTGAGACGGGGCCGGAGAGGGCGTCGGGGAGCTATCTCATCAATGGCAGTCAGCAGTCCGTTATGCCAATCACTGACCAGGCCATTGAGAGAAGTGCCAGGAGGCATTGGTTCCCGCAGAGCATTCCGGAATCCTATTGGATCCATAAGTCTCCGTGGGCGAGCTAAAATTTGCTCGACGCCCAACTGAGGAGGTGGTAGGAGCCTTAGCCGAGCCTTTAAAGCATAGTGGTCTGACCATGGCACGGCTGTTGTTGTAACCAGATCCACAATCAAACCTGCGCCGAAAATAAGATCCAGGGTGTGACCTGCTTGATGGGTGGGGCCAACAACAAATTGCGAGAGAAGGAGTGATCTGGAGGAACCCCAGCAAGAAGTTGCCCTGCTCAGCCTTCTCGCTGGGGTGGCCCGCAGTGGCTGATGTGCCAGCAGAGGCTGGGGGGGGGAGGAGCAGCGGACGTGCTGGCTCCTTCCTCCCCTGCCTGGCCTGACACCTCAGCCTCCTTGGACTTCCACCAGGCAAGCCTCTGAATGAGCAGCTTGCGCCATTCAGGAAGGCTCCTCTCCCTCTCTGCTAAGCTGCCCTTGATGGCAGGCCTGTATGTCACTGATTTGCAGAGGGGTTCAAAGCGGCTGTCAAGCCCTCTCAGAAGCCTCCTTGCAAGCGTGCGCATGGCAGGAACAGCGTCTGCACGTCCTTGAGTCGGGTCCAGGAAGGGGGCCAACACCACATGGGCATTGTGGACCATGGGCACAACCAGACCCAAACTCGCCGTAACAGACGAGAGCATCTCCGTGAAAGTCTTGAAGGGCCCAAGCACTTCCACGGTCTGAGAAATGATTTCCCTCTCTCGGTGGGTGAGCCACTCCCCAGGCATAAACATCCTCGTCTCCTGGACAAGGGCATCTAAGGCTTTCCTCTGCTCCACCAAGCGCTCAAGCATGGCGCGGGTGGAGTTCCAGCGCATGCTGACGTCTCTGATAAGGCAGTGCTGCGGCACGCCCATCAGGACCTGCTTTCTCTTCAGCCTCGAGACGTCATGCGAGCTGTGAGAGAAATGCACCACGATCCTCTGGCACTTAATGGCTTCGGCGGATGAACCGGTTCCCTTAGAGGCGATCCCAAGGGCATCCTTAACCACGAGGTGGAGAAGGTGGGCCACACTGGAGATGTGCTTCAGGCCCATGCCCTTGACTGCCTTGGTCATGTTGAGGGCACCATCTGTCACCAAGAAGCCCTTGGTGACCCCCGTCCCATTGCCTACCCACCCATCTACCATTCTACGAATGCTGCCCTTGATGTTGTCTGCCGTGTGCCGCATATTAAAGGGCTCGATGTGCAGCAAGACATGGCAGCCTGCCCGGCAGCCCTCATGCTGCCTAACAGGCTCAACCCCACCCAGCACCTCCCATACGTCCCACCAATGCACAGTCAGCGAGAGCCAGTTTGGTGTAGTGGTTAGGAGTGCGGACTTCTAATCTGGCATGCCAGGTTCGATTCTGCGCTCCCCCACATGCAACCAGCTGGGTGACCTTGGGCTCGCCACAGCACTGATAAAACACTGATAAAACTGTTCTGACCGGGCAGTGATATCAGGGCTCTCTCAGCCTCACCCACCTCACAGGGTGTCTGTTGTGGGGAGAGGAATGGGAAGGCGACTGTAAGCCGCTTTGAGCCTCCTTCGGGTAGGGAAAAGCGGCATATAAGAACCAACTCTTCTTCTTCTTCTTCTTCTACGCATCCTGCGTATGACATGACGTCCATATGTCCGACGTGAAGTGTACGGTCCCTGAAGCTCGGGACATCTCTACCTTCATGCGACACATGGCTGCCCTATAAAGAGAGGGCAACACTATCCTGCTAATCGTGGTACGACTAGGAGCCTTGTACCAGGTGGATATGCAACGGCATAGTTGGTGGAAGGACATGTCGTCGGCCAGACGAAAGGGGTACCCATCCACGGCCATGAGCGCAGCTAGGTCATGGTTCGTGGCCCTACACCCTGCCTCAAACCCCCCTTTTGGCATGCCACTGCCAGCCCAGGCAAGCATCTCCACCATGGTCGCTTTCCTCCCTCTAACTCCACCCGCTCACTGAGAAGAACTCTTAGGGAGAGCTCTCGAGGTGTAGGTCCCAGGTAGACTCTCCAGTCCCGTGCTGGTAGGTTGTGCCTGCACAGGCACTCCACTGCCAGCCTGTCTCTCCCCCTGAAGCAGGACAGCCTGGTGGTGCCTCTTCAGGTGGTTCATGAGGCCGCTAGTTGTGTAGTGACGCTCCTGTCTTCCATGACTAATCCTCTGCCTGCAGAAATGCACCACGATCCTCTGGCACTCTGCTAGGTGGGTTCCCTCCACAGTCTGGAAGTAATTTCAGACTTTGGAGCCTTTGGACGACGCAGGCTGCTTCAAGTCCTCTGAGCTGCCTCCTGTGAGGAGCTCAGGCCGGACACACCGTGTCCTGAGGTGGGGACAGAAGAAGGTGAGAGAGGGGGAAGTGGTCGAGATAGTGGGGAAGGGGGTGCCACCTCCATCTCTCCCTCTTGCACCACCTCTACCATCTGCTCCTGTACCCCCCCAACTGAAGCCTGCTGGATCCTGGAGGAGAAAGGGGAGTAGACTGGCGGGCCAGTCCCTCACACATCTCCTCCAGGGCTCTCTGCACCCCTGAGGTGATGCCTGGGAACATGAAGGACAAGCTACTCATGTCCCCAAGGCTCACCCCGAGGGAGAGATCAGGCAACTCTTCCTGATGCCCCCATGCCTTGCTAGCAAAAGGAGCGACATGAGGGGCTGCCTGATCAGCAGGCCCTGCAGAAGTGCCAATAAAGACACCTGACTGACGCACCTTAGAAGGGGGCGCCCCGGCAGCCGCCTCAATAAAGAGACCCTTGTGGACACTTTATTGCACCACTCGGGCCAGAGGACTTGGGTCGGCCAGAGGACGGAATGGTGGAAGGTCGATCCAAGACAGGCCTCTTCTCAGGTGGGGGGAAGGTATATATCCCATCCGTTGTATGGATGTAAATGACAAAGTAATTTCTTAGCCAACAAGTATTTAAGGTTATCTCATAGGTAGTAAAAGAGAGGTAGTAAAGGTAGTAAAAATAGAGAATCTGTAAATACCGCTAGTTGCTATTCCTATACAACCATAAGAGTAAAATATGTGAATCGTAACAAACGAACTTGTGATACAACAGGGTACATGCGATATAAATCTGCAGGACAGGTCCTGTCCTGTTCGTTGTATGGATGTATTTCCTATAAGTAATCAATGATGTAATCAATGACGATCAAGTAATTCCTTAGCCGAGTCCTAAATGTGTCTTTAGCATGCATGCTATAATGTGTCTTTAGCAATCATGTAATCAGCGACATACAGTAATTCCTTAGCCAAGGACATTTTAAGGTTATCGTACCCAGTAGGATAGAATTTCATAATACTATGTAATAGTAACATAGTGGTATTCCATAATACTATGTAGTAATAATAGTATTCTTTATTACATTGATTACATTCTCTGGATGCAGTCAATGACTTCTATGCCGAGTATTTAAAGTGTCTTTAGCATGCATGCCTCTTGTGTCGCAGAGTGGTAAGGCAGCCGTCTGAAAGCTTTGCCCATGAGGCTGTCAGTATATGGCAGTCAAGTATTGATCATACAGCCACTGCTATAAATGTATGTCAATGCAATGGATTCCAGGGGCATGTCCAGGCATGTAAGGGGCACGTCCAGGCATGTCTCTAGTTGTCAGCCTGAGTCTCCATAGGAATGCATTGGGATGATGCAATAAGGTGTTGCACCTGTGGCTAATTACCTGAGTGAGTCAGCACTGTTGTGATTGGCTGTTAAACTGTATATATGAAGTATGCACTGTGTTTTTCTTTCTGCCTTCTTCACTGAGAGCTAGGCAGGACATTCTGAAACTCTGCTAAATGTATTGCTGGATGCTGGATGTAAATAAATCACTGTAAATGATTTGCAACAACTTGGCTGTGTTGGTGAGTGATCTCTTCTCTGCTGGTGGTTGGACCTCTGTCCAAGTAAACGGCGCAAACTCGCAACAGGGTTATGGGCCCAGCACGCTGCGCTGGCGACCGGAGGCACCCCCACTGAGGCTGGAAGAGAACTCAGTTGCCTGGAATTGGACGAAGGTCTGTGGCTACCGAGAGTGACTTGGAGGACGTGCAGAACGCAGGGAAGTCCAGTGAGTCCGAGGATAGCACAGCGGACCAGGCAAGCAGCAGCGGCTCTCAGGAAAAGGCCGAGGAGGTGAGCATAGAGGAAGTCCAGGCGTCTTGGCTAGATGACAGCATGGCATACGCAGTGAATGCTCAGCTGGTGGATAAACTCACCTCAACAAACTATAGTGTGTGGGCACTCCGGATGGAGCACTATCTCACACGAGAGGCTCTGTGGGAGTATGTTTCAGCTCCTCCAGCAGGCCCCACACTAGAAGACGTCAACAAGGACCGGAAAGCCCTGGCGAATATCGTTCTAAGTGTTGCAGATGACCAGCTGATCTTCGTGACTGGCTGTACGACGGCGAAGGCAGCATGGGACAGCTTGCAGTCGGTATATGTGAGGAGAACGGCAGGGTCCAAGATAGCAACAACAAGGAGGATGTACCGTCTCCGGTTATCTAAGGGAGAGTCGGTGAGAAATCACATCAACACATTGACAGCCTGTTTTCAGCAGCTAGAGAAACAAGGCAAGACGCTCCCAGACGAAGATAAAGTTTACATTCTTCTCTCCTCGTTAAGTGATGACTACAACGTGCTTATCACTTCCTTGGAAAGTCTCGACGCAGACAAGCTGACTCTTGTCTATGTGACGGGTCGTTTGCTCGAGGAACAAGCACGGCAGGACGAGTTAAGAACGGTTTCCCCCGGCGCCGGGGGTGTTAAAAGCGAGCAGCAAAGAATCAGCGGCTGCGACAGCGTTCCAGAGTTTAGCTCTGGGAGAAAACAACGGCAGAGCCAGGAACAATGTGTTTACAAGGTCCGACGTTGTTATGGTTGTGGCTTAAGGAACATTTAAAAGCGAATTGCCCGAACAATAGCAAAAAGGCTAAGGGTAAGGATTGTTTGAAGAGGCAGGGAGCATCTTTGGTGGTAACTGGGGGTGGTGGTGTTGCTGGGATTTGGTTACTTGATTCAGGTGCCAGCCAGCATTTCTGTGCAGACAAAAAGCTCTTGAAGTCTGTACAGCCTTCCACTCTCAAACATGTAAACTTAGCGGACGGCAGCAGTTCTATAGTCAGCTGCCAGGGTAGTGTAGAATTTTCTGCCCTGGGGTGTGTGTTTGATCACGTTATGCATGTACCCTCGCTTGAAAATAACCTTCTTAGTGTATCCTCATTGGCTAAGCAGGGTTTCACTGTTCAGTTCTTTGGGGACAGGTGTACCATAAGCAAGGGTGATCAAACTCTGGTACAAGGAGAGATGCATAATGATGTTTACAGGATCGTAAATGAGTCTGCTAAAGCACAAGCGGTCCTGAACAAAAATCCCCATGAGAATTGTATCCACCTTCTTCATAGGTGCCTAGGCCACGCCAGTTTCTATGTCATAAACAAAACACTGGCTATGTTAGGCAGGGATGAAGTACAAAAATGTGATGCGTTTTTGGACTGTGACATCTGTAAACAAACCAAATCCAAAGCTTTCCCTGTAGCCAAAAAGAGCTCTAGAATGACTGTAAGAGCCTTGGAATTAGTGCATTGTGATGTTATCGGCCCTTATCAGCCTAGTTTATCAAAAAACCGTTTCGCGGTCGTTTACACAGATGACTATAGTAGATTCAGCTGGTTGTATATATTGAAACATAAATCCGAGGTGTTTCAGACCACAAAATATTGGCTTAAAAGGGTTGAAAAGCAACTGGGTTTGGAAATGGCTGCATTCCAAACAGACATGGGAGGCGAATTTATGTCACTAGAGTTCACAAAGTGGCTTAAAGCCAAAGGCATAGAGCATAGGGTGGCTAGTGTGGCAACCCCACAAGAAAACGGGCTGGCTGAGAGACGTGGGGCAGTCCTACAAACCATGATGTTATCAATGATAAAGGACTCAGGGTTAAACATGGGGTATTGGGCTGAAGCATTAAAAAATGCATGCTATGTGGTAAACCGTCTATGGACGAGCAGTATACAAAATATACCGTACAGGGTTTTATACTCCAAAAACCCACACCTAGACCATCTGCGGGTGTTTGGCACTAAAGCCTGGGTAAGTGTACCACTAACAAAACGTAGAAAAGGGAAGGACAGAGCTCAGAAGCTAACCTTTCTGGGTTACCAAAACAGTATGAAAAGCTATCGGTTTCTAAACCAAAATAATTCCTTGAGCTTTAGTCGCTCAGCTGGTTTTTGTGAGAGTGAGGGCTGGCCAAGGATTCATGCAAATGATTTCCCTGGTAAGGTATCTCTCCCACTAACAGATGGCTCTGAAGGCCAAACGGAAATCAAGCAAGAGGCTACTCCCTCGTCTCCTGCTGACAGACAAGATTCTGCTCAAGCAGAAGGAGGTGAAAGAGTGCTTCCTAGGGTGTCAGAGCGTACCACAAAAGGAAAACCACCTCAGAGATACGGTTATATCAATAACGTCTATGCTGAACCGGAGAATTATGAAGCAGTCATGTCTCTGGACAAGTCTGAGAGAGAGGCCTGGGTTCAGGCAATGGAGACTGAGTACAAATCTTTAATTGAAAATGAAGTGTTTACTTCTATGTGTTTGCCAGCAGGGAAAAAGGTGATATCTTGCAGATGGATTTACAAGCTCAAACGGTTAGCAGACGGCACAATCCTAAGAAAAGCCCGTCTGGTCGCTCGTGGTTTTAGTCAATGTAAACACTTAGACTATGACCAGACATTTGCCAGCACATTACGTGCAGAAACGCTAAGAGTGGCATTGCTAAAGGCAAGCCAAAATCAAATGAGAATACATCATGCAGATTTTGTTACTGCTTACTTGAATGCAAGGGTAACAGAAAACATATTTATGACCCAGATCCCTGGTTTTGAAGGGGAAGACAAACACAAGGTCTTAAAAATAAACAAGGCGTTGTATGGACTTCATCAATCAGCATTTTTATGGAGAAAATGTCTTGATGAGACACTACTCAGTGTTGGTTTCAAACAATGTATAGGTGACGTATGCATGTATAAAATACAATTGTTTGGGTCTAATTGCTATTTGCTGTGTTTCGTGGATGATTTAGCATTTCTGTACAACACAGAGCAACAAGTTGATTGGTTTGTGAAAACAACAGAACAACTGTTTAAGGTCAAGCATCTGGGCGATGTGGAGCATTACCTGGGTGTTGACATATCCCAGGATGGCCAGGGTGGCTATGAAATGTTCCAAGGGAAGAAAATACTAAAGTTACTGGAGAGGTTTAACATGTTGGAAGCGAAAGCTGTAAATTCTCCAATAACCACTAGCTATCTAAAAGACCCAGAGGGTGCGATGTTGGAAGATGTGACAACCTTCCAATCGCTCGTGGGCTCTTTGCTATATATAGCTACTTGGTGTAGGCCAGATATATACTATGCCACTCATTTGTTGTGTCAGCGATGTTCCTGTCCAACAATGAGAGACTGGGTAGCAGCAAAACGCATACTTAGATATCTTAAAGGTACGGTACACCTTAAGCTATCTCTAAGTGTGGATAATAATCCAAGGGTGTGGGCGTTTAGTGATGCAAGTTGGGGTGACCTCAATGGAAAATCCACATCAGGGATTGCAATTTATGTGTCTGGTGCTCTAATAATTTGGAAAGCATTGAAACAATCACACGTGGCCACAAGTACACGTGAGGCTGAGTTCTCTGCTTTAAGTGAATTGTGCTTACAGGTTGAATGGTTAAATCAAGTCTTAATAGATTTTGACATTAATGCACCATTGCCAATAAAGGTGTATTGTGACAGTACGGCAGCCACCCAGCTGGCTGTTGACAAAGGAATAAAATCCCGCAGTAAACATATAACCATTCGTTACCAGAATGTAAGAGAAGCTGTAAAGAAGAACTTAGTAACATTGGAACATTGCAAATCAGAAAACAATGTAGCAGATATCTTTACGAAGGCGCTAAGTGTAGATAGATTTATCCAACTGTGCAAAGCCTTGCGCAAGGTGGCCAGAGGGGAAAGTGACACATCCAGGAATGATCAATACATGCCTGAGGAGGTGTGTCAGTATATGGCAGTCAAGTATTGATCATACAGCCACTGCTATAAATGTATGTCAATGCAATGGATTCCAGGGGCATGTCCAGGCATGTCTCTAGTTGTCAGCCTGAGTCTCCATAGGAATGCATTGGGATGATGCAATAAGGTGTTGCACCTGTGGCTAATTACCTGAGTGAGTCAGCACTGTTGTGATTGGCTGTTAAACTGTATATATGGAGTATGCACTGTGTTTTTCTTTCTGCCTTCTTCACTGAGAGCTAAGCAGGACATTCTGAAACTCTGCTAAATGTATTGCTGGATGCTGGATGTAAATAAATCACTGTAAATGATTTGCAACAACTTGGCTGTGTTGGTGAGTGATCTCTTCTCTGCTGGTGGTTGGACCTCTGTCCAAGTAAACGGCGCAAACTCGCAACAGAGGCTGGGAGTTCAATCCCAGCAGCCGGCTCAAGGTTGACTCAGCCTTCCATCCTTCCGAGGTCGGTAAAATGAGTACCCAGCTTGCTTGCTGGGGGGTAAACGGTAATGACTGGGGAAGGCACTGGCAAACCACCCCATATTGAGTCTGCCATGAAAACGCTAGAGGGCGTCACCCCAAGGGTCAGACATGACTCGGTGCTTGCACAGGGGATACCTTTACCTTTTTAGCATGCATGCTATATGGATATAGCATTCGTTGTATGGATGTAAATGACAAAGTAATTCCTTAGCCAACAAGTATTTAAGGTTATCTCATAGGTAGTAGAAGATAGAATTTCATACCAGGATATGGTAATAATAAAGAATTTGTAAATAGCACTAGTTGCATGCTTGCTAAAGACATTTAAAGTTAAAGTTAAAATGTCTTTAGCATGTATGCTATATAAATCTGCAGGACAGCTCCTGTTCAAGTGCGGAATGCTATTCCTACTTGTTGTATTGATGGTATTCGTTAAATGAACGGTATTCCTATTCGTTGTAATCAATGACATAATGTATATCTAATCTGTAAAACTAATACTTTGTCTGTAATACTAATCTAATAATTATCTGTAATACTAATCTGTAATACTAAGTGAGCAATACAAGACCATCTGCAGCATATGATAAACTTGCGGGATGTTTTCTGCTAACTATATGAAGACGTACGAAGTAATAAAGGTAAAATGAGTCCTTCTCCTGTCAATGTTGTTTACATTTCTCATACACGAAAGGGTGTCTTTAGCATGCATGCTATATGAATCTGCAGGACAGGTCCTGTTCAAGTGACCAACTCTTAGCGGGGATATTTCCTATTCGGTTTATGGATGTAATGAAACAATACCCAGAAACACCATCTGCAGCATATGATAAACTTGCAGGATGTTCATCGAAGTCATCAGAAGTAATAAAGTTAAAATGTCCTTAGCATGCATGCTATATAAATCTGCAGGTCCTGTCCTATTCGTTGTATGGATGTATTTCCTATAAGTTGTATGGATGTAATCAATGATTATCACGTAATTCCTTAGCCGAGTACTAAATGTGTCTTTAGCAATCATGTAATCAGCGACATACAGTAATTCCTTAGCCAACGACATTTTAAGGTTATCATACCCAGTAGGATAGAGTTTCATAATACTATGTAATAGTAACATAGTGGTATTCCATAATACTATGTAGTAATAATAGTATTCTTTATTACATTTATTACATTCTCTGGATGCAATCAATGACTTCTATGCCGAGTATTTAAAGTGTCCTTAGCATGCATGCTATATAGATATAGCATTCGTTGTATGGATGTAAATGACAAAGTAATGTCTTAGCCAACAAGTATTTATCTCATAGGTAGTAGAAGATAGAATTTCATACCAGGATATGGTAATAATAGAGAATTTGTAAATAGCGCTAGTTGCTTTTCGTATACGACCATAAGAGTTAAATATGTGAATCGTAACAAACGAACTTGTGATACAACAGGGCTTCTGCTGGTTTGAAGAAACAATACAAGACACTCCATCTGCAGCATATGATAAACTTGCGGGATGTTTTCTGCTAACTATATGAAAATATACGTAAGTAATAAAGGTAAAATGAGTCGTTCTCCTGCCAATGTTGTTTACATTTCTCATACACGAAAGGGTGTCTTTAGCATGCATGCTATATGAATCTGCAGGACAGGTCCTGTTCAAGTGTCCAACGCATAGCAGGTATATTTCCATTTCGGTTTATGGATGTAATCAGCGACATAAGGTAATTCCTTAGCCAACGAGTATTTAACATTACCATGCCTAGTAGAATTTCATAATAGTATTTAATAGTAACAGAGAATACGTAAACACCACTATTTGCTTTTGCTATAAAAATGGAATTCTTCATTTACCTATATGAATATGCAGGACAGGTCCTGTTCAAGTGACCAACGCTGAGCACGTATAATTCCAACGAGTATTTAAGATTATCATGCCCAACATTGAGAGGAGAACGACTCATTTTACCTTTTTTAGTTCGTATGTCTTCATATAGTTAGCAGAAAACATCCCGCAAGTTTATCATATGCTGCAGATGGAGTGTCTTGTATTGTTTCTACAAACCAGCAGAAGCCCTGTTGTATCACAAGTTCGTTTGTTACGATTCACATATTTAACTCTTCTGGTCATATAGAAAAAGCAACTAGTGCTATTTCCAAATTCTCTATTATTACTATATAGTATTATGAAAATCTATCTTCTACTCTCTATGAGATAATCTTAAATACCTGTTGGCCAAAAAATTGCATTATGGCATTGTTTACATCCATACAACGAATGGGATATATACCTGCTAAGCTTGCACACTTGAACAGAACCTGTCCTGCAGAATTATATAGCATGCATGCTAAAGGCATTTTCATAGAATCATAGAAGGGACCAACAATGTATATGCGGCAGATGGAGTGTCTTGGTATTGTTTCTTCAAACCAGCAGAAACTCTATTGTATCACAAGTTAGTATCTTAGGATTCACATATTTAACTCTTATGGTCATATAGCAAAAGCAACTAGTGCTATTTTCATATTCTCTATTATTACCATATACTGGTATGAAATGGTATCTTCTACTACCTATGAGATAATCTTAAATACCTGTTGGCTAAGAAACTGCTTCGTGGCATTGATTACATCCATACAATGAATTGGATATATACCCGCTATATTCATATAGCATGCATGCTAAAGACACATTAAGTACTCGGCTAAGGAATTACTTGATGTCATTGATTATATCCATATAACGAATAGGACATACATCCATACAACGAATAGGACAGGACCTGTCCTGACCAGGAGCTATTCTGCAGATTTATATAGCATGCATGCTAACGGCATTTTAACTTTATTACTTCTGATGACTTCTGATGATTACAGTGCATATAAAAAAGCACCTCTGCATTTCACTGGCAGTCTTCAAGCAAAGGTTGGATACACACTTTTTTTGGATGCTTTAGGATGCTTAGGGCTGATCCTGCATTGAGCAGGGGGTTGGACTAGATGGCCTGTATGGCCCCTTCCAACTCTATGATTCTATGATTCTATTATTCTTCCCTCTACACTCAGTATCCAACCAAGGGTTGATTAAAATAACAAAATGAATGGATCTTTGATGCTAAAACCTAGCCCTGCAGAGCGGGCTGTTGAACAGTTTTACACATAGGGAGTGCTCTGGGACTCCAAAGGGGTTCTCTGTGCGGCTGGAAGTAGTTTTTGAGAGGGTATCAGGGGTCTCTCCCGATCAGCTCTCCTCCTTTTCCCGATTCCTCCTCCTTTCCCCTCTCTGGATGGCCTCGATCTGCAAGCTTCCTCAGTCTGCTGAAGAAACAGACAACAAGTCTACAAGGCCAGTCTGAGAACTCAGGGCCCCTTCCACCTCAGCCCGCTCCCCTTCCCACTTCCCGAAAGACCACACAGTGAGCCCAAGGTTTAGCTCTCCTAGACACTTGCCTTCCCCGTTGCCGGCATACAGGTCACAAGCCCTCCTTGCCCAACCCACCCACTGGGGATCAGGAGGGACAGAGAGGCAAGCAAAGGAGTTGGGAAACATCGCTCACCTCTTTCAATGGCCACAACTCCCTTGAGGGCTTGCAGGAGAACCTCATCAAAACTCCCCCGGGAGATCCCTACAAGGAAAACCCGTGGTAAGCATGGACGGCTCCTGCCCTTTCCGTCCACCGGCATCCTCCAGGCTCCTCCACTGCCTTCTGTTGGCCAGCATCAACTGGTGCCTGCAAGCTCGAGTCCATCTATTTCAACTTGTGCACTACTTCCCCTTCATACCTTAACCAAGGGAGCCCTTGGTTAAAAAAACTGCTGAGAATGTTCCAGAGGAAAGATAAAGAGGAAAGCTAGAGACTACTTGCTAACCATATCGTTTCAGTGTCAAAAGAGACCAGGCCCATCGCTTTGGCCACCGACTTCGATACGCAAACTTGAAGAGAAATAAAATAGAAAGAAGCGAAGCCTGGCCCAGTGGGAGTCATTGTGGGGACACTGAATGTCAGATGTTAACAGAAAACGGGGATAAGATGCTTTTTAGGTAGCTTGCTACTTCCCAAGGTAGAGCAGGAATGGCAAAAACTCCTATCGGCCAATGCTGGGAACGGCAGGAGACAGATGCATGGTTTTTTCGCATCTGGAGGACTTGCCAGAAAGCCTGGGAATGCTGGAATATGATTCATGAGGAGAGGCAAAAGAGATTGAAAGGGAAATTTGCACAGTATACAATATGGACGTAAGGAAACAGAACAAGAAAACTCCCCCACACGTCTAGCTACTTTGTTCAATGCATGGCAAAAGCAGCCTCAACAAGATGGAAAACAGAATCCTGACCAGCTACTACTGACTGATTAGACAAAGCGTTGGAATATGGGACACCAGCAACACTTGCGTTCCTGAAGCAAAAGAAAGCGGAGTCGCATAGGAGATCAGATTGGGGCGGGGGGAAGGAGGTGGAGAGAAATCCTCGACTTTCAGACTGGCTATGTAAGCCTGGGGGGAAGAAGCATCAGTATGTCATCTACGGTGTTAGGGAGATGTACAAGAAGAAGAGAAGCATAGTGAAATGGCAGCCTGATGTGTGTGTGTTTTGTAATATGCAAGCTGTAGCATTTCCCTCTTTACTGATCCAAAAAGGTCTAGTAAAAAAGAAAAGGGCTTAGAGTCCCTTTCGGCCCCTGCGTTCCCGTCTCCGGGGAGGATGCGAAAAACAGCAGCACAGGACAAAAAAAGAAAGCAGAGGTTTAAGGGGATGGCCCTGAGTGCCTTTAAAGCCCTGTTCTCTGCTCTAAACACGAACCGCCACCAATTCTTGAAAAGTTCATGGAGGTTTGTGACGGCAGGCTAAAAATTGTCATGAACTTCAGTTGATGAGCCGCTTGGTGCCCATGCCTACCCCTCGCATTCACTCTCCGTCCACACACACACACACACACACACGTTCTGTCCACCAGAAAGAACGGGTACCCAACCTCTGTCCACACGATGGGACGAGGCCCAAGGGACGGGCACCCCAGCTGCGTCCACTTGAGGGAACGTGCACCCGTGCTCCAGCCATCTGAAGGGTCTGGCACTGTGCTCCGTTCATCTGTGTGGACCGGCACTCAAATTCTGTCCCTGCGAACAGATGGGCTCGCAAGCCCTGTCCGTCCAGACAGAGGAGCGCTCAAGCCCTGTCTGCCGCAGCAGATGGGCACTCAAGCCCTGTCGAAACTAATGGGCATTCGGTCCCTGTCCGTCGGAACAGATGGGCATGCAGGGTTGCACTCACTCACTTGCTCACTCACACTCTCACTCTGCAACCCTACACAACCCCCTCCCCCCAGCTACCTGCCACTGATGCCCACCCCCACCCCCCGGCTGACTGCCGCCAGCTTCTCTCAGCCAACATCATCAGGAGCTTCAGGCATCACGCCAGGCTTCGGGTCACCTGGTGCCCCCTGCTTAGCAAGCCCTTCCGCCTCCGCTGAAGAAATTGCCTTCTGGATACTCCCCCGTCTGTTCGCACGTGGCCCTCCTCTCCCGATCAGCTCTCCTCCACTCTGGATGGCCTGGATCTGCAAGCATCCTCAGTCTGCTGAAGAAACAGACAACAAGTGTACAAGGCCAGTCTGAGAACTAAGGGCCCCTTCCACCTCAGCCCGCTC
This sequence comes from Paroedura picta, assembly GCF_049243985.1. Taxonomy (NCBI): domain Eukaryota; kingdom Metazoa; phylum Chordata; class Lepidosauria; order Squamata; family Gekkonidae; genus Paroedura; species Paroedura picta. The sequence goes on from NC_135379.1 coordinate 68,106,718, forward strand.
CCCTTCCCACTTTCTGAAAGAGCACACAGTGAGCCCAAGGTTTAGCTCTCCCAGACACTGCCTTCCCCATTGCTGGCATACAGGTCACAAGCCCTCCTTGCCCAACCCACCCACTGGGGACCAGGAGGGGCAGAGAGGCAAGCGAAGGAGTTGGGGAACATAGCTCACCTCTTTCAATGGCCACGACTCCCTTGAGGGCTTGCAGGAGAACCTCATCAAAACTCCCCCTGGAGATTCCTACAAGGAAAACCCGTGGTAAGCAGGGACGGCTCCTGCCCTTCCCTCCACTGGCATCCTCCAGGCTCCTCCACTGCCTTCGGTTGGCCAGCATCAACTGGCGGCTGCAAGCCCGATTCCATCTATTTCAACAATCTGCAAACATCTGGAGGACAATTTGGTGATCCACGGAAGTCAGCATGGATTTGTCTCCGACAGGTCCTATCAGACCAACCTGGTTTCCTTTTTTGACCAAGTAACAGGTTTGCTAGATTGTGGAAATTCGGTTGGTGTCGTTTACTTGGATTTTAGTCAAGTCAGATTTTATTGCATGTAGCCATAGGCCATTACAATAAAAAAGGAAAATATAAAAAGATAGTTGCTTTTGCTATATAACCGGAATTCATCATTTACCTCGATGAAGGCAAATAAAACAATACCCAGAAACACCATCTTCAGCATAAGATAAACTTGCTGGATGTTCTCCGAAGTCATCATAAGTAATAAAGTTAAAATGTCCTTAGCATGCATGCTATATAAATCTGCAGGATAGCTCCTGTCCTATTCGTTGTATTGATGTATTTCCTATTCGTTGTATGGATGTAATCAATGACATCAAGTAATTCCTTAGCCGAGTACTTAATATGTTAGGCACTTAATATGCATGCTATATGAATATAGCAGGGATATATCCAATTCGTTGTAAGGATGTAATCAATGCCATAAAGCAATTTCTTAGCCAACAGGTATTTAAGATTATCGCATAGGTAGTAGAACATACCATTTCATAGCAGTATATGGTAATAATAGAGAATTTGAAAATAGCACTAGTTGCTTTTGCTATATGACCATATGTGAATCCTACGATACTAACTTGTGATACAATAGAGTTTGAAGAAACAATAACAAGACACTCCGTCCGCCGCATATACCTTGCGGGATATTTTCTGCTACCTATATGAAGACATACAAAGTAATAAAGGTAAAATGAGCGAAATACAGTAATTCCTTATTCAAAGACATTTTAAGATAATCATACCCAGTAGTATAGAAATTCATAAAACTATGTAATAGTAACAGAGAATATAGTGGTATTCCATAATACTATGTAATAATAATAGTATTCTCTTTTACATTAATTACATTCTCTGGATGCAGTCAATGACTTCTATGCTATTTAAAGTATCTTTAGCATGCATGCTATATGGATATAGCAGGTATATATAGCATTCGTTGTATGGATGTAAATGACAAAGTAATTCCTTAGCCAACAAGTATTTAAGGTTATCTCATAGGTAGTAGAAGATAGAATTTCATACCAGGATATGGTAATAGAGAATTTGTAAATAGCGCTAGTTGCTTTTCCTATATGACCAGAAGAGTTAAATATGTGAATCATAACAAACGAACTTGTGATACAACAGGGATTCTGCTGGTTTGAAGAATCAATACAAGACATAAACTTGCGGGATGTTTTCTGCTTATGTAATAGTAACATAATAGTCTTTCATAATACTACGTAATAATAGAGAATATGGAAATACTATTTAATAGTAACAGAGAATATGGAAATACCACTAGTTGCTTTTGCTATATAACCGGAATTCAAGATTTAACTTGATGAAGGCAAATGAAACAGTACACAGAAACACCTTCTTCAGCATATGATAAACTTGCTGGGTGTTCTCCGAAGTCTTCGGTTTATGGATGTAATCAGCGACATAAGGTA
>NC_135379.1:68123662-68126162 GCF_049243985.1 Paroedura picta
ACCCTAACCCTAACCCTAACCCTAACCCTAATTATGTAAATTAATAGGGATTTTCAGATGGTTCAGATCAGTATGTACGGTCCTGGTTGCTTTTTGTATTGTTCAGGGTGGGCATTATGTTGGTTTCTGGGAAGGGTTAGAACTGTGGAAGAAAAATTCACATGGTTGGGAAAGTCCATTGGATAATTTATTTTTTTTACTTGTAAAATTCAGGTATGTTAATAGGGTTTTTCGAACTGTCATGTTCCCTATAGATGGTTCAGTTTCCGTGATATATTGTTCAGGTAGGGCATTGTGTTGGTTTTTTTGAAGTGTAAGACCTGTGAGAGAAAAATTGACATGGTTGGGATAGGCCATGGGAAGTTTAAGTATTTTTTTAGATTGTTATACTTGTAAAAATTAGGTAAATTAATACGGATTTTGGTATGGTTAACTTCCCTCTTAACCGTTCCGGTGGCTTTATATATTGTTCAGGGTGGGAATACCTTTGTTGTATTTTTTAAACTGTTAGACTTTTGGGAGAGAAATTGACATGGGTGGCAAAGGCCATGGGAGGTATAAGTATTTTTTCACATTTTTTTTTAATTGAAACTTAAATAAAATTCTTAGGGATATTAGTACAGTTAAGTTTCCTACGTCCGGTTCAGGTTGCTATACATGGCGCTCAGACTGGTTATTGTGTTTGTTTTTTTGAACTGTTAGACCTGTAAGAGGAAAATTGACATGGTTGGGAAAAGACATTGGATGTATAAGTGTTTTTTATAATTTTTATTATTTTTCTAACCCTAAACCTAACCTTAACCGTAACCCTGACCCTAACCCGAGCCAAATCCCTAACCTTAATCCTAACCCTAACCCTAACCCTAACCCTAACCCTAACCCTAACCCTAACCCTAACCCTAACCCTAACCCTAACCCTAACCCTAACCCTAACCCTGATTATGTACATTAATAGGGATTTTGGTACAGTTAAGTTCCCTATATCCGGATCAGGTAGCTTTACATGTCGTTCAGAGTGGGTATTGCGTTAGTTTTTTTAAAGTGTTAGACATGTAAGAGAAAAATTGACTAGGTTGGGAAAAGCCATTGGATGTATAAGTGTTTTTTAAAAAAATTTTATTTTCCTAACTCTAAGCCTAACCCAACCAATAACCCTAACCATAATTATGTAAATTAATATGGATTTTCGGACGGTTCATAATAGGGATTTTGGTATGTTTAAATTCCCCCTATACGGTTCCGGTGGCTTTATATATTGTTCAGGGAGGGCATGTCATGTACTCTATAGACGATTCAGTTTCCTTTATATATTGTTCAGGCAGGGCATTGTGTTGGTTTTTTTGAAGTGTAAGACCTGTGAGAGAAAAATTGACATGGTTGGGATAGGCCATGGGAAGTTTAAGTATTTTTTCAGATTTTTATACTTGTAAAAATTAGGTAAATTAATAGGGATTTTGGTACGGTTAACTTCCCTCTATAACGTTTCGGTGGCTTTATATATTGTTCAGGGTGGGCATACCGTTTTTTTGAACTGTTAGACGTTTGGGAGAAAAATTGACATGGGTGGCAAAGGCCATGGGAGGTATAAGTATTTTTTCACATTTTTTTAAAATTGAAACTTAAATAAAATTCATAGGGATATTAGTACAGTTAAGTCTCATACGTACGGTTCAGGTAGCTATACATGTCGCTCAGACTGGACATTGTGTTTGTTTTTTTGAACTGTTAGACCTGTAAGAGGAAAATTGACATGGTTGGGAAAGGCCATTGGATGTATAAGTGTTTTTTATAATTTTTTTTATTGTTCTAACTCTAAACCTAACCTTAACCCTAAAATTAACCCTAACCCTAACCCTAACCCTAACCCTAACCCGAACCCGAACCCTAACCCTGACCCTGACCCTAAACTTAGCCTTATCCCTAACCCTAACCCTATCCCTAACCCTAACCCTAACCCTAACCCTAACCCTAACCCTAACCCTAACCCTAACCCTAACCCTAACCCTAACCCTAACCCTTACCCTAAAATTAACTCTAACCCTAAACCTAACCCTAACCCTAAACCCAAACCTAAGCCTAACCCTAGCCCTAACCCTAACCCTGACCCTGACCCTGACCCTAACCCGAGTCTTATCCCTAACCCTAACCCTAACCCTAACCCTAACCCTAACCCTAACCCTAACCCTAACCCTAATCCTAAACCTAACCCTAACCCTAACCCTAACCCTAACCCTAACCCTAATTATGTAAATTAATAGGGATTTTCAGATGGTTCAGATCAGTATGTACGGTCCTGGTTGCTTTTTGTATTGTTCAGGGTGGGCATTATGTTGGTTTCTGGGAAGGGTTAGAACTGTGGAAGAAAAATTAACATGGTTGGGAAAGCCCATTGGACGTATAAGTAAATTTTTCTTTTTTTTTTACTTGTAAAATTGAGGTATGTTAATAAGGTTTTTCGAACTGTCATGTACTCTATAGACGGTTCAGTTTCCTTTATATA
>NC_135379.1:68131162-68148662 GCF_049243985.1 Paroedura picta
AACCCGAACCCGAACTCGAACCCTAACCCTGACCCTGACCCTGACCCTAAACTTAGCCTTATCCCTAACCCTAACCCTATCCCTAACCCTAACCCTAACCCTAACCCTAACCCTAACCCTAACCCTAACCCTAACCCTAACCCTAACCCTAACCCTAACCCTAACCCTAACCCTAACCCTAACCCTAACCCTAAAATTAACCCTAACCCTAAACCTAACCCTAACCCTAAACCCAACCCTAAGCCTAACCCTAACCCTAACCCTAACCCTGTCCCTGACCCTGAACCTAACCCGAGCCTTATCCCTAACCCTAACCCTAACCCTAACCCTAACCCTAACCCTAACCCTAACCCTAACCCTAACCCTAACCCTAACCCTAACCCTAACCCTAACCCTAACCCTAACCCTAACCCTAACCATAAAATTAACCCTAAACCTAACCCTAACCCTAAACGTGACCCTAAGCCAAACCCTAACCCTAACCCGAGCCTTATCCCTAACCATAACCCTGATCCTAAACTTAGCCTTAAACCTATCCCTTACCCTAACCCTAACCCTAACCCTAACCCTAACCCTAACCCTAACCCTAACCCTAACACTAACACTAACACTAACCCTAACATTAACCCTAACCCTAACCCTAACCCTAACCCTAACCCTAACCCTAACCCTAATTATGTAAATTAATAGGGATTTTCAGATGGTTCAGATCAGTATGTACGGTCCTGGTTGCTTTTTGTATTGTTCAGGGTGGGCATTATGTTGGTTTCTGGGAAGGGTTAGAACTGTGGAAGAAAAATTAACATGGTTGGGAAAGCCCATTGGACGTATAAGTAAATTTTTCTTTTTTTTTTACTTGTAAAATTGAGGTATGTTAATAAGGTTTTTCGAACTGTCATGTACTCTATAGACGGTTCAGTTTCCTTTATATATTGTTCAGGCAGGGCATTATGTTGGTTTTTTTGAAGTGTAAGACCTGTGAGAGAAAAATTGACATGGTTGGGATAGGCCATGGGAAGTTTAAGTATTTTTTCAGATTTTTATACTTGTAAAAATTTGGTAAATTAATACGGATTTTGGTATGGTTAACTTCCCTCTTAACCGTTCCGGTGGCTTTATATATTGTTCAGGGTGGGAATACCGTTGTTGTATTTTTGAACTGTTAGACTTTTGGGAGAGAAATTGACATGGGTGGCAAAGGCCATGGGAGGTATAAGTATTTTTTCACATTTTATTTAAATTGAAACTTAAATAAAATTCATAGGGATATTAGTACAGTTAAGTTTCCTACGTCCGGTTCAGGTTGCTATACATGGCGCTCAGACTGGTTATTGTGTTTGTTTTTTTGAACTGTTAGACCTGTAAGAGGAAAATTGGCATGGTTGGGAAAAGACATTGGATGTATGAGTGTTTTTTACAATTTTTTTTTTCTAACCCTAAACCTTACCTTAACCGTAACCCTGACCCTAACCCGAGCCAAATCCCTAACCTTAATCCTAACCCTAACCCTAACCCTAACCCTAACCCTAACCCTAACCCTAACCCTGATTATGTACATTAATAGGGATTTTGGTACAGTTAAGTTCCCTATATCCGGATCAGGTAGCTTTACATGTCGTTCAGAGTGGGTATTGCGTTAGTTTTTTTAAAGTGTTAGACATGTAAGAGAAAAATTGACTAGGTTGGGAAAAGCCATTGGATGTATAAGTGTTTTTAAAAAAAATTTTATTTTCCTAACTCTAAGCCTAACCCAACCAATAACCCTAACCATAATTATGTAAATTAATATGGATTTTCGGACGGTTCATAATAGGGATTTTGGTATGTTTAAATTCCCCCTATACGGTTCCGGTGGCTTTATATATTGTTCAGGGAGGGCATGTCATGTACTCTATAGACGATTCAGTTTCCTTTATATATTGTTCAGGCAGGGCATTGTGTTGGTTTTTTTGAAGTGTAAGACCTGTGAGAGAAAAATTGACATGGTTGGGATAGGCCATGCGAAGTTTAAGTATTTTTTCAGATTTTTATACTTGTAAAAATTAGGTAAATTTATACGGATTTTGGTATGGTTAACTTCCCTCTATACCGTTCCGGTGGCTTTATATATTGTTCAGGGTGGGAATACCATTGTTGTTTTTTTGAACTGTTAGACTTTTGGGAGAGAAATTGACATGGGTGGCAAAGGCCATGGGAGGTATAAGTATTTTTTATAATTTTTTTTATTGTTCTAACCCTAAACCTAACCTTAACCCTAAAATTAACCCTAACCCGAACCCGAACCCTAACCCTGACCCTGGCCCTGACCCTAAACTTAGCCTTATCCCTAACCCTAACCCTATCCCTAACCCTAACCCTAACCCTAACCCTAACCCTAACCCTAAAATTAACCCTAACCCGAAACCTAACCCTAACCCTAAACCTGACCCTAAGCCAAACCCTAACCCTAACCCGAGCCTTATCCCTAACCCTAACCCTGATCCTAAACTTAGCCTTAAACCTATCCCTAACCCTAACCCTAACCCTAACCCTAACCCTAACCCTAACCCTAACCCTAACCCTAACCCTAACCCTAACCCTAACCCTAACCCTAACCCTAACCCTAACCCTAACCCTAACCCTAACCCTAATTATGTACATTAATAGGGATTTTGGTACAGTTAAGTTCCCTATATCCGGATCAGGTAGCTTTACATGTCGTTCAGAGTGGGTATTGCGTTAGTTTTTTTAAAGTGTTAGACATGTAAGAGAAAAATTGACTAGGTTGGGAAAAGCCATTGGATGTATAAGTGTTTTTAAAAAAAATTTTATTTTCCTAACTCTAAGCCTAACCCAAACAATAACCCTAACCATAATTATGTAAATTAATATGGATTTTCGGACGGTTCATAATAGGGATTTTGGTATGTTTAAATTCCCCCTATACGGTTCCGGTGGCTTTATATATTGTTCAGGGAGGGCATGTCATGTACTCTATAGACGATTCAGTTTCCTTTATATATTGTTCAGGCATGGCATTGTGTTGGTTTTTTTGAAGTGTAAGACCTGTGAGAGAAAAATTGACATGGTTGGGATAGGCCATGCGAAGTTTAAGTATTTTTTCAGATTTTTATACTTGTAAAAATTAGGTAAATTTATACGGATTTTGGTATGGTTAACTTCCCTCTATACCGTTCCGGTGGCTTTATATATTGTTCAGGGTGGGAATACCATTGTTGTTTTTTTGAACTGTTAGACTTTTAGGAGAGAAATTGACATGGGTGGCAAAGTCCATGGGAGGTATAAGTATTTTTTATAATTTTTTTTATTGTTCTAACCCTAAACCTAACCTTAACCCTAAAATTAACCCTAACCCTAACCCTAACCCGAACCCGAACCCTAACCCTGACTGTCAGACGCACAGGAAACTCACAACAAAACTTATTCAAAAGAAAATAGTTTTATTGATTAGCACTATACGCATTGGACTGAAAGTCAAATCTGACTCGAAGCCAGATTTGCCTCAGCTTATCAATACATTTCTCCCGCCCAAAACTTGACAGTTCCCAAGGAGGGGGGTTAGTGAAGAAAGACATATGTGAAACAAAAACAGGATTCCAAACTCCCATCCTTGAGAGAGGTACAAACAACCCTGTGAGCCCACAACAAGATAAGGTTAGAATAACATCACTATTCTATTTTATTGCTTACAAACTACAAGGCCGGGGCTAGCAGGCGCCAGGTCCCATTAAACAATATAACTGACATGGAGGAACTCAGGCTAATTTATGACAGAGATTCTACAATCCTGACATCCCTCCGCATTAAAACTAACTTCACTCCCCCATCTAGCCGGCATCTACCGGGCGAGGACAATCAGGAAATGCTCGATGGAAAGCCCGGAGAAGGCGGGGTGCCTTCACATTCCCTGCCTCCACCCACTCTTTGTCCCCCGAGGGGAAATCTTTCCACTCGATCAGATATTGAAGGCGACCCTTGTGCAAACGAGAGTCTAAAATTTGGTTGACTTCATAGTGGGTGTCTTTGTCGATGTAAATTGGCACAGGCTGGTCTGGAGGAGGGTGCCACTCGTCTGGGACCGGAGCTCTTCGCAGCAGGCTGGAATGAAAAACCGGATGCACATTCCTATAAGTCTTTGGTAAAGCTAGCTCAACAGTCACAGGATTAATCAGATTTACCACTTTAAATGGCCCCACATATTTAGGGCCAAGTTTCTTAGATTTCTGCTGGCACCTCAGGTTCTTAGTAGACAAATAGGCCAGGTCTCCCACTTTCCAATCAGGTGCAGGTACTCTTTTCTTATCTGCTTGAGCTTTATAGGCCTGTTTCGCCTCTTTGAGGCTAGCAACAATTTTTGGCCAACCTGTACTGATGGTCGATGCCCATTTATTTATGTCAGGAGTCTCAGTGGAGCTGAGTTCCCAGGTGGGGGCTGTTGCCAAATCAGTCCCATACACTACTTTAAAGGGTGATACCCCTGTTGAGGCATGAACCCCATTGTTGTAGGCAAATTCAGCCAGCGGTAATAAGGAGACCCAATTGTCCTGCTGGTGATTGATAAAACAACGCAAATACTGTTCCAGGATTTGGTTTACCCTTTCGGTCTGGCCATTTGATTCAGGGTGATAACCCGAAGTGAGGGCTTGCTCCACCCCCAATAGTCTCAAGAGTTCCCTCCAAAACTTGGAAACGAACTGGGGGCCCCGATCCGTCAGGACACGTGTCGGGATCCCGTGCAGACGTACCACGTGTTCAATAAAAAGAGAAGCCAATTTTGGTGCTGAAGGCACTCCCGTGCAGGGAATGAAATGAGCCTGTTTAGAAAAAGCATCCACTACCACCCATATAACGGTGTTCCCGTGGCTGGGAGGGAGGTCCGTAATAAAGTCCATAGTGACATCTGTCCATGGACGAGAGGGGGTGGGCTGTGGTTGCAATAGCCCCTTTTTCTTGCCCCCAACCGGTTTCGAGGCAATACAAATAGGGCACCCCTGCACGTATTTCTCCACATCTTTGCGCAGGGACGGCCACCAATACTGTCTCCTGACTAGGTGCAGAGTTTTCACGAAACCAAAGTGTCCAGCAGTTTTTGCGTCGTGGCAAAGTTTCAAAACTTTTCCCCTGGCCGCAACAGGAACAAAGAGTCTCTCGCCCTTAAAAAAGAGCCCTCCCTTCTCCGTCAGATCAGGGCGGAGGGAGCCAAACTCCGGATCTTGTGACATCTCCTTCTGGACCCAGCCCCCTGGGATGGGCGGAACAGTCTTTACGTGGCTGCGCGTCACGGCGGCCATCCCCAGTTGGGCGGGGGTAAAAACGGTGTCCACCAATGGGTCTCGTTTGCTGTTGTACTGTGGCAGGCGTGACAATGCATCTGCCAAAAAGTTCATTTTACCCGGCAGATGCTTAAGGGAGAAGTTGAAACGGGCGAAAAACTCCGCCCATCTCATTTGCTTGGCGGACAGCGATCGGGGCTGCTTGAGTGCCTGAAGGTTTTTATGATCCGTCCAGACGACAAATGGGATCGCGGACCCCTCAAGCCAATGCCTCCAGGTGGAAAGGGCCAATTTTACTGCAGCCGCCTCTTTTTCCCAAATTGCCCAATTTCGCTCTGCCCCCGAGAATTTCTTTGACAGATAGGCCAGCGGGTGTAACTTCCCGTCCTCCCCCTCTTGGAGGATCACGGCCCCCATTGCTACGTCCGAGGAGTCTACTTGTACAGTAAATTGCTTAGAAGGGTCAGCATGGGCCAGTACTGGTTCGGACGTAAACAACAACTTTAGTTTGTCAAATGCGTCTTGACAGGGGGGAGTCCACAGGAGGGGCGTCCCCGGGCGGCTCGCCGCTTTTCCCCCTTGTTTGGTTTTCAACAAGTCAGTGAGGGGCAACGCCACTTTAGCAAAATTGGGGATGAAAGTCCTGTAAAAATTAGCGAACCCTAAGAAACTTTGCAGTTGCCTCCTGGTGCGGGGAGGTTCCCAAGCCAGCAAGTCGCGCACCTTGCCAGGGTCCATCTCAATCCCAGCCTGGGAGACACGGAACCCCAAAAACTCCACCGCATCGCGGTGGAACTCACATTTAGACAGTTTAGCAAACAACTGGTGCTTCCGCAAGCGGTTGAGCACTTCGCGGACCAGATCAGCATGACTCTCAACATTCTCAGAGTACACAAGAATATCATCAATATAAACCAACACCCCCTGGTACAATAAATCATGCATAATTTCATTAATCATATTCATGAACACGCCCGGAGCGCCGGCGAGGCCGAACGGCATTACTCAAACTGCCCCAGGGGGGTATTAAAGGCCGTTAAATATTCGTGCCCCTTCTTGATCCGAACTCGGTAATAGGCTTCCCTCAAATCCAATTTCGTAAAAATCCGTGCCTTCCCCAAATGGCCCAACAAGTCTTTAATCAGGGGGAGCGGGTAGGCATTGCAGGTAGAGACCGCGTTCAACCCACGGTAGTCAGTACACAAACGTAGCGAACCGTCCTTTTTTTTTACAAAAAGGACCGGGGCCGCCAATGAAGACGTGGCCGGTCTAATAAAACCCCTCGCCAGGTTCTTATCCAGAAAATCCCTAAGCTCCGCCATTTCCCGGGGGCTCATGGAATACAGTTTGGCTTTGGGGAGTGGTTCCCCTTTCTTCAATTCGATGGCACAGTCAGTTTTACGGTGGGGAGGAAGTTGGTTGCACTCGACCTCCGCGAACACATCCGCAAAGTCCCGATACTCAGGAGGGAGCGCTGCCCCCCCCGATCCCAAAGCGGCCACAATCCCCGTACTTGGGGGATCCCGCGGTCGGGCGTGCTGCTCGCAGGCGGGAGAGGTAAAGTCCACAGTCCCTTCTTTCCACTTCACTAGGGGGTCATGCTCCTTCAACCAATCCAACCCCAACACACAAGGGAAGGCAGAATGAGGGGCTACCAAAGGCTGGATTTGCTCCCAATGTTTTTTTATGTCCAAGTCCATTGGGCGCGTTTTCGCTGTGGCCTCCCCTCCGGGAGCACATTTCCCGTCTAATTGGGTGATTGGCAAGGGTTCCCTCAGCGGCACCTTTCCCACCCCCAAAGTCTCGGCCAGTGCCGGGCTCACTAGGGATTGGGTGCACCCCGAGTCCACGATACACCGGACTCCCACTGTTTTCCCCGACTTGGGGTTGGAGAGCTTGGCAGGCAGGAGTAGCAAGGGGGAATCACTCACCACGCGTTTGCCCCTGTTGGCGGCCTGCTGGCGGGGCGCCTTTACAGCAGACCGTCCTCGTTTCCCGACTGCTCCTCGGCTTGATCCTCGTCCTCCAGCCCGCTTCCCTCCTCCGAGTCGTCCACTGCTGGCACGGTAGCCACTGGCACCAGGAGAGACTTGGCACTTTTCTTTGGAGTGGTTTTCTTGGCAGGCTGGGCTTTCGGTGGGGCGCTGCTCACGGCCCTCGGAGTCGCTGTTGCTTTTGTCGGGCAGTGTGCGAGAAAGTGCCCCGCTTGGCCGCAACCCAAGCACAGCCCCTTTTCCATGCGCCGGGTGCGCTCAGACGGCTCCAACTTGGCTCGGGGCTTGGCTTTCGCCGGGGTGGAAGTTTTCGCCACGGTTTTGCCTGCCAGGACCTGCACCATCGAAGCTCGCTCCAATCGATTTTCCATCTCCCCAGCCAATTGGACCCACCCTTCAACTGTAAGCGGGTCTTCCAGGAGGAGGCATTTGTCTGCCAGAGTAGGATTGAGGCCCCCCACAAACGACAGCACGCGTTGGGGTTCCGTCCAGTCCGGCACCGAGGAAGCCAGCTCCTTAAACTCCCTGGCGTACTCGACCACTGACAACTTCCCTTGCCGGTGAGCCCTGAGTTTTTTCTCCGCGGTCTCTCGCTCGAACGGTTCCACGTACATCTGGCGCAGGGCTCTCATGAAATGGTTGTAGTCACGGATGGCTTGGGGGTGATAGCGGTACAAGTCCACGAACCACTTGGCTGCTTTGCCTTCTAGGGCTTGACCCACGAAACGCACTTTCTCAGCGTCGTCCTGGAAAGTGAACCCCATTTCCATCATGTAGGCCTGGAGGTGCACCAGGAACGTAGGAAAATCGGAGGGGTCTCCGGAAAACTTAGCCTTGAATTTATAGGTGCTCCGCATCTCCACACCCCGGAGGTGGGCCGGTAGGCGCCCCGGGCCCCAATCCGCCGGTGCCGGGGCCGGTACTGGGGGTCTTGCACCACGGCCGATGCCTCGTCCTCTCCCCGCCGCCATTCTTGCTCGTTCTGCTGCCCGTGCCGCCTCTGCTGCTCGCGCTGCCGCTCGCGCCGCTTCGCGCGCCGCTGCTGCCGCCGCCGCCTCGGCTCCCGCAACGTCCGCCGCCGCCGCTGCTGCTGCCGCCGCCGCTGCATCCTCGCCTCCGTCCGCGCCGTCCCCTCCGGCCCCATCGCCGCCCGCGCCGCCTTCGTCCTCTCGCTCCTCGTCCTCGCCTTCTTGTTCTCGCTGCGCTCTCGCTCGAGCCTCTGCCTCCGCCTCGATTTCCAGCTGCGCCCTGGCCCTGGCCAACGCCTCAGCATCCGCTGCCGCTTGCGTGTCCGCCATGCCGTGTTCCCGCAGTGCAAGCCCACCACTCACTCTTCGCAGGCTGGTATCGTGCGCACCACCACCGAGCACCTCCTTCAGCAGGCGTTGCGTTCGGCGCTTCTCCTCCGGATCCAACCGACCCGAAAGATCCTGCAGCCAGTTCGTCACCCTGTCCAGCTTGTACTGCAAGTCCTGTGTCTCACCCACAGGCTCCAGCGCGTAGCTAGGCAGTCCCAGGTGCTCCGGCCACTTCTCATCCCCAGTAGGGCGGTCGTATCTAGACAATCGCCTGCGTTGGGTGACGTGTCGTTCCAAAAATTCCTCGGGCCCCGGGGTTGTCCCCGAGATTGCCCGCATCATGCCCGAGCTGTGCGGGCCGGCACTCGCGCCGTCGCCCTGGGAGAGGTCCCAATCCAGGCCCTCTCCCTGCTCAGAAAAAGTATGTCCCTCGCCCTGCATTTTGCAGGTGAAAGGAGTTGTGAGATTTGACTTGATGTCAGACGCACAGGAAACTCACAACAAAACTTATTCAAAAGAAAATAGTTTTATTGATTAGCACTATACGCATTGGACTGAAAGTCAAATCTGACTCGAAGCCAGATTTGCCTCAGCTTATCAATACATTTCTCCCGCCCAAAACTTGACAGTTCCCAAGGAGGGGGGTTAGTGAAGAAAGACATATGTGAAACAAAAACAGGATTCCAAACTCCCATCCTTGAGAGAGGTACAAACAACCCTGTGAGCCCACAACAAGATAAGGTTAGAATAACATCACTATTCTATTTTATTGCTTACAAACTACAAGGCCGGGGCTAGCAGGCGCCAGGTCCCATTAAACAATATAACTGACATGGAGGAACTCAGGCTAATTTATGACAGAGATTCTACAATCCTGACACTGACCCTGCCCCTGCCCCTAAACTTAGCCTTATCCCTAACCCTAACCCTATCCCTAAACCTAACCCTAACCCTAACCCTAACCCTAAAATTAACCCTAACCCGAAACCTAACCCTAACCCTAACCATAACCCTAACCCTAACCCTAACCCTAACCCTAACCCTAACCCTAACCCTAACCCTAACCCTACAGAGCCTCTTGTGGCGCAGAGTGGTAAGGCAGCAATATGTTGTCTGAAGCTGTCTGCCCATGAGGCTGGGAGTTCAATCCCAGCAGCCGGCTCAAGGTTGACTCAGCCTTCCATCCTTCCGAGGTGGGTAAAATGAGTACCCAGCTTGCTAGGGGGTAAACGGTAATGACTGGGGAAGGCACTGGCAAACCACCCCGTATTGAGTCTGCCATGAAAACGCTGGAGGGCGTCACCCCAAGGGTCAGACATGACCCGGTGCTTGCACAGGGGATACCTTTACCATAACCCTAACCCTAACCCTAACCCTACCCCTATCCCTAACCCTAACCCTAACCCTAACCCTAAATCCAACCCTAAGCCGAACCCTAACCCTGACCCTGACCCTGACCCTGACCCTGACCCTGACCCTAACCCGAGCCTTATCCCTAACCGTAACCCTGACACTAAATTTAGCCTTAACCCTATCCCTAACCCTAACCCAAACCCTAACCCTAACCGTAACCGTAACCCTAACCCTAACCCTAACCCTAACCCTAACCCTAACCCTAACCGTAACCCTAACCCTAACGCTAACCCTAACCCTAACCCTAACCTTAACCCTAACCCTAATTATGTAAATTAATAGGGATTTTCAGATGGTTCAGATCAGTATGTACGGTCCTGGTTGCTTTTTGTATTGTTCAGGGTGGGCATTATGTTGGTTTCTGGGAAGGGTTAGAACTGTGGAAGAAAAATTCACATGGTTGGGAAAACCCATTGGACGTATAAGTAAATTTTTCTTTTTTTTTTACTTGTAAAATTGAGGTATGTTAATAAGGTTTTTCGAACTGTCATGTTCTCTATAGACGGTTCAGTTTCCTTTATATATTGTTCAGGCAGGGCATTGTGTTGGTTTTTTTGAAGTGTAAGACCTGTGAGAGAAAAATTGACATGGTTGGGATAGACCATGGGAAGTTTAATTATTTTTTAAGATTTTTATACTTGTAAAAATTAGGTAAATTAATAGGGATTTTGATACGGTTAACTTCCCTCTAGACCGTTTCGGTGGCTTTATATATTGATCAGGGTGGGCATACCATTGTTCTTTTTTTGAACTGTTAGACTTTTGGGAGAAAAATTGACATGGGTGGCAAAGGCCATGGGAGATATAAGTGTTTTTTATAATTTTTTTTATTGTTCTAACCCTAAACCTAAGCTTAACCCTAACCCTAACCCTAACCCTAACCCTAACCCTAACCCTAACCCTAACCCTAACCCTAAACCTAACCCTAACCCTAACCCTAACCCTAACCCTACAGAGCCTCTTTTGGCGCAGAGTGGTAAGGCAGCAATATGTTGTCTGAAGCTGTCTACCCATGAGGCTCGGAGTTCAATCCCAGCAGCCGGCTCAAGGTTGACTCAGCCTTCCATCCTTCCGAGGTGGGTAAAATGAGTACCCAGCTTGCTGGGGGGTAAACGGTAATGACTGGGGAAGGCACTGGCAAACCACCCCGTATTGAGTCTGCCATGAAAACGCTTGAGGGCGTCACCCCAAGGGTCAGAAATGACCCGGTGCTTGCACAGGGGATACCTTTACCTTTAACCCTAACCCTAACCCTAACCCTAACCCTAACCCTAACCCTAACCCTAACCCTAACCCTAACCCTAACCCTAACCCTAACCCTAACCCTAACCCTAACCCTAATTATGTACATTAATAGGGATTTTTGTACAGTTAAGTTCCCTATATCCGGATCAGGTAGCTTTACATGTCGTTCAGAGTGGGTATTGCGTTAGTTTTTTTAAGGGGTTAGACATGTAAGAGAAAAATTGACTAGGTTGGGAAAAGCCATTGGATGTATAAGTGTTTTTTAAAAAAAATTTATTTCCTAACACTAAGCCTAACCCAAACAATAACCCTAACCATAATTATGTAAATTAATATGGATTTTCGGTCGGTTCATAATAGGGATTTTGGTATGTTTAACTTCCCCCTATACGGTTCCGGTGGCTTTATATATTGTTCAGGGAGGGCATGTCATGTACTCTATAGACGATTCAGTTTCCTTTATATATTGTTCAGGCAGGGCATTGTGTTGGTTTTTTTGAAGTGTAAGACCTGTGAGAGAAAAATTGACATGGTTGGGATAGGCCATGGGAAGTTTAAGTATTTTTTCAGATTTTTATACTTGTAAAAATTAGGTAAATTAATAGGGATTTTGGTACGGTTAACTTCCCTCTATAACGTTTCGGTGGCTTTATATATTGTTCAGGGTGGGCATACCGTTTTTTTGAACTGTTAGACGTTTGGGAGAAAAATTGACATGGGTGGCAAAGGCCATGGGAGGTATAAGTATTTTTTCACATTTTTTTAAAATTGAAACTTAAATAAAATTCATAGGGATATTAGTACAGTTAAGTTTCCTACGAACGGTTCAGGTAGCTATACATGTCGCTCAGACTGGGCATTGTGTTTGTTTTTTTGAACTGTTAGACCTGTAAGAGTAAAATTGACATGGTTGGGAAAGGCCATTGGATGTATAAGAGTTTTTTATAATTTTTTTATTGTTCTAACCCTAAACCTAACCTTAACCATAAAATTAACCCTAACCCTAACCCGAACCCGAAACCGAAACCGAACCCTAACCCTGACCCTGCCCCTGACCCTAAACTTATCCTTATCCCTAACCCTAAACCTATCCCTAACCCTAACCCTAACCCTAACCCTAACCCTAAAATTAACCCTAACCCTAAAGCTAACCGTAACCCTAAACCCAACCCTAAGCCTAAGCCTAAGCCTAAGCCTAACCCTAAGCCTAACCCTAACCCTAACCCTAACCCTAACCCTAACCCTAACCCTAACCCTAACCCTAACCCTAACCCTAACCCTAACCCTAACCCTAACCCTAACCCTAACCCTAACCCTAACCCTAACCCTAATTATGTAAATTAATAGGGATTTTCAGATGGTTCAGATCAGTATGTACGGTCCTGGTTGCTTTTTGTATTGTTCAGGGTGGGCATTATGTTGGTTTCTGGGAAGGGTTAGAACTGTGGAAGAAAAATTCACATGGTTGGGAAAGTCCATTGGACGTATAAATAATTTTTTTTTTTACTTGTAAAATTCAGGTATGTTAATAGGGTTTTTCGAAGTGTCATGTTCCCTATAGATGGTTCAGTTTCCTTGATATATTGTTCAGGTAGGGCATTGTGTTGGTTTTTTTGAAGTGTAAGACCTGTGAGAGAAACTGTTAGAACTGTTAGAATTTTGGGAGAGAAATTGACATGGGTGGCAAAGGCCATGGGAGGTATAAGTGTTTTTTATAATTTTTTTTATTGTTCTAACCCTAAACCTAACCTTAACCCTAACCCTAACCCTAACCCTAACCCTAAGCCTAACCCTAATCCTAACCCTAACCCTAACCCTAACCCTAACCCTAACCCTAACCCTAACCCTAACCCTAACCCTAACCCTAACCCTAACCCTAACCCTAACCCTAACCCTAACCCTAACCCGAACCCTACAGAGCCTCTTGTGGCGCAGAGTGGTAAGGCAGCAATATGTTGTCTGAAGCTGTCTGCCCATGAGGCTGGGAGTTCAATCCCAGCAGCCGGCTCAAGGTTGACACAGCCTTCCATCCTTCCGAGGTGGGTAAAATGAGTACCCAGCTTGCTGGGGGGTAAACGGTAATGACTGGGGAAGGCACTGGCAAACCACCCCGTATTGAGTCTGCCATGAAAACGCTGGAGGGCGTCACCCCAAGGGTCAGACATGACCCGGTGCTTGCACACGGGAAACCTTTACCTTTACCTTTAACCCTAACCCTAACCCTAACCCTAACCCTAACCCTAACCCTAACCCTAACCCTAACTTTAACCCTATCCCTAACCCTAACCCTAAATCCAACCCTAATCCGAACCCTAACCCTGACCCTGACCCTGACCCTGACCCTGACCCTGACCCTGACCCTGACCCTGACCCTGACCCTAACCCGAGCCTTATCCCTAACCGTAACCCTGACCCTAAATTTAGCCTTAACCCTATCCCTAACCCTAACCCAAACCCTAACCCTAACCGTAAACGTAACCCTAACCCTAACCCTAACCCTAACCCTAACCCTAACCCTAACCGTAACCCTAACCCTTAAACTAACCCTAACCCTAACCCTAACCCTAACCCTAACCCTAACCCTAACCCTAATCCTAACCCTAACCCTAACCCTAACCCTAACCCTAACCCTAACCCTAACCCTAACCCTAACCCTAACCCTAACCCTAACCCTAACCCTAACCCTAACCCTAACCCTAACCCTAACCCTATGTCCAACCCTAAACCGAACCCTAACCCTGACCCTGACCCTGACCCTGACCCTGACCCTGACCCTGACCCTGACCCTGACCCTGACCCTGACCCTGACCCTGACCCTGACCCTGACCCTGACCCTGACCCTGACCCTGACCCTGACCCTGACCCTGACCCTAAACTTAGCCTTAACCCTATCCCTAACCCTAACCCTAACCCTAAACCTAACCCTAACCCTAACCCTAACCCTCACCCTCACCCTCACCCTCACCCTAAACCTAACCCTAACCCTAATTATGTAAATTAATAGGGATTTTCGGATGGTTCAGATCAGTATGCACGGTCCTGATTGTTTTTTGTATTGTTCAGGGTGGGCATTCTGTTGGTGTCTGGGAAGGGTTAGAACTGTGGAAGAAAAATTCACATGGTTGGGAAAGTCCATTGGACGTATAAATAATTTTTTTTTACTTGTAAAATTCAGGTATGTTAATAGGGTTTTTCGAACTGTCATGTTCCCTATAGATGGTTCAGTTTCCTTGATATATTGTTCAGGTAGGGCATTGTGTTGGTTTTTTTGAAGTGTAAGACCTGTGAGAGAAAAATTGACATGGTTGGGATAGGCCATGGGAAGTTTAAGTATTTTTTTAGATTGTTATACTTGTAAAAATTAGGTAAATTTATACGGATTTTGGTATGGTTAACTTCCCTCTATACCGTTCCGGTGGCTTTATATATTGTTCAGGGTGGGAATACCATTGTTGTTTTTTTTGAACTGTTAGACTTTTGGGAGAGAAATTGACATGGGTGGCAAAGGCCATGGGAGGTATAAGTATTTTTTCACATTTTTTAAAATTGAAACTTAAAGAAAATTCATAGAGATATTAGTACAGTTTCCTACGTCCGGTTCAGGTTGCTTTACATGTCGCTCAGACTGGGTATTGTCTGAGTTTTTTTGAACTGTTAGACCCTTAAGAGGAAAATTGACATGGTTGGGCAAAGACATTGGATGTATAAGTGTTTTTTATAATTTTTTTATTTTTCAAAACCTAACCTTAACCTTAACCCTGGCCCTAATCCGAGCCAAATCCCTAACCTTAACCCTAACCTTAACCCTAACCTTAACACTAACCCTAAGCCTAAACCTAAACCTAACCCTAACCCTAAACCTAACCCTAACCCTAACCATAACACTAACCCTAACCCTAACCGTAACCCTAACCCTAACTCTAACCCTAACCCGAACCCTAACCCGAACCCTAACCCTAACCCTAACCCGAACCCGAACCCGAACCCGAACCCGAACCCTAACCCTAACCCTAACCCTAACACTAAGTCCAACCCTAAACCGATCCCTAACCCTGACCCTGACCCTGACCCTGACCCTGACCCTGACCCTGACCCTGACCCTGACCCTAACCCGAGCCTTACCCCTAACCCTAACCCTGACCCTAATCTTAGCCTTAACCTATCCCTAATCCTAACCCAAACCCTAACCCTAACCCTAACCCTAAGCCTAACCCAAACCCTGACCCTGACCCTGACCCTGACCCTGACCCTGACCCTGACCCTGACCCTGACCCTGACACTGACCCTGACCCTGACCCTAACCCGAGCCTTACCCCTAACCCTAACCCTGACCCTAATTATGTAAATTAATAGGGATTTTCAGGTGGTTCAGATCAGTATGTACGGTCCTGGTTGGTTTTTGTATTGTTCAAGGTGGGCATTATGTTGGTTTCTGGGAAGGGTTAGAACTGTGGAAGAAAAATTCACATGGTTGGGAAAACCCATTGGACGTATAAGTAAATTTTTCTTTTTTTTTTACTTGTAAAATTGAGGTATGTTAATAAGGTTTTTCGAACTGTCATGTACTCTATAGACGGTTCAGTTTCCTTTATATATTGTTCAGGCACGGCATTGTGTTGGTTTTTTTGAAGTGTAAGACCTGTGAGAGAAAAATTGACATGGTTGGGATAGGCCATGGGAAGTTTAAGTATTTTTTCAGATTTTTATACTTGTAAAAATTAGGTAAATTAATAGGGATTTTGGTACGGTTAACTTCCCTCTATAACGTTTCGGTGGCTTTATATATTGTTCAGGGTGGGCATACCGTTTTTTTGAACTGTTAGACTTTTGGGAGAAAAATTGACATGGGTGGCAAAGGCCATGGGAGGTATAAGTATTTTTTCACATTTTTTAAAATTGAAACTTAAAGAAAATTCATAGAGATATTAGTACACTTAAGTTTCCTATGTCCGGTTCATGTTGCTTTACATGTCGCTCAGACTGGGTATTGTCTGAGTTTTTTTGAACTGTTAGACCCTTAAGAGGAAAATTGACATGGTTGGGCAAAGACATTGGATGTATAAGTGTTTTTTATAATTTTTTTATTTTTCAAAACCTAACCTTAACCTTAACCCTGGCCCTAATCCGAGCCAAATCCCTAACCTTAACCCTAACCTTAACCCTAACCTTAACACTAACCCTAAGCCTAAACCTAAACCTAACCCTAACCCTAAACCTAACCCTAACCCTAACCATAACACTAACCCTAACCCTAACCGTAACCCTAACCCTAACTCTAACCCTAACCCGAACCCTAACCCGAACCCTAACCCTAACCCTAACCCGAACCCGAACCCGAACCCGAACCCTAACCCTAACCCTAACCCTAACACTAAGTCCAACCCTAAACCGATCCCTAACCCTGACCCTGACCCTGACCCTGACCCTGACCCTGACCCTGACCCTGACCCTGACCCTGACCCTGACCCTGACCCTAACCCGAGCCTTACCCCTAACCCTAACCCTGACCCTAATCTTAGCCTTAACCTATCCCTAATCCTAACCCAAACCCTAACCCTAACCCTAACCCTAAGCCTAACCCAAACCCTGACCCTGACCCTGACCCTGACCCTGACCCTGACCCTGACCCTGACCCTGACCCTGACCCTGACACTGACCCTGACCCTGACCCTAACCCGAGCCTTACCCCTAACCCTAACCCTGACCCTAATTATGTAAATTAATAGGGATTTTCAGGTGGTTCAGATCAGTATGTACGGTCCTGGTTGGTTTTTGTATTGTTCAAGGTGGGCATTATGTTGGTTTCTGGGAAGGGTTAGAACTGTGGAAGAAAAATTCACATGGTTGGGAAAACCCATTGGACGTATAAGTAAATTTTTCTTTTTTTTTTACTTGTAAAATTGAGGTATGTTAATAAGGTTTTTCGAACTGTCACGTTCTCTATAGACGGTTCAGTTTCCTTTATATATTGTTCAGGCAGGGCATTGTGTTGGTTTTTTTGAAGTGTAAGACCTGTGAGAGAAAAATTGACATGGCTGGGATAGACCATGGGAAGTTTAAGTATTTTTTCAGATTTTTATACTTGTAAAAATTAGGTAAATTGATAGGGATTTTGGTACGGTTAACTTCCCTCTAGACCGTTTCGGTGGCTTTATATATTGTTCAGGGTGGGCATACCATTGTTGTTTTTTTGAACTTTTAGACTTTTGGGAGAAAAATTGACATGGGTGGCAAAGGCCATGGGAGGTATAAGTGTTTTTTATATATTTTTTTATTG
>NC_135379.1:68153662-68156162 GCF_049243985.1 Paroedura picta
GGCTGGGATAGACCATGGGAAGTTTAAGTATTTTTTCAGATTTTTATACTTGTAAAAATTAGGTAAATTAATAGAGATTTTGGTACGGTTAACTTCCCTCTAGACCGTTTCGGTGGCTTTATATATTGTTCAGGGTGGGCATACCATTGTTGTTTTTTTGAACTTTTAGACTTTTGGGAGAAAAATTGACATAGGTAGCAAAGGCCATGGGAGGTATAAGTGTTTTTTATATATTTTTTTATTGTTCTAACCCTTAACCTAACCTTAACCCTAAGCCTAAGCCTAAGCCTAAGCCTAAGCCTAAGCCTAAGCCTAAGCCTAAGCCTAAGCCTAAGCCTAACCCTAACCCTAACCCTAACCCTAACCCTAACCCTAACCCTAACCCTAACCCTAACCCTAACCCTACAGAGCCTCTTGTTGCGCAGAGTGGTAAGGCAGCAATATGTTGTCTGAAGCTGTCTGCCCATGAGGCTGGGAGTTCAATCCCAGCAGCCGGCTCAAGGTTGACTCAGCCTTCCATCCTTCGGAGGTGGGTAAAATGAGTACCCAGCTTGCTGGGGGCTAAACGGTAATGACTGGGGAAGGCACTGGCAAACCACCCCATATTGAGTCTGCCATGAAAACGCTTGAGGGCGTCACCCCAAAGGTCAGACATGACCCGGTGCTTGCACAGGGGATACCTTTACCTTTAACCCTAACCCTAACCCTAACCCTAACCCTAACCCTAATCCTAACCCTAACCCTAACCCTAACCCTAACCCTAACCCTAACCCTAATTATGTAAATTAAAAGGGATTTTCGGATGGTTCAGATCAGTATACACGGTCCTGCTTGCTTTTTGTATTGTTCAGGGTGGGCATTCTGTTGGTGTCTGGGAAGGGTTAGAACTGTGAAAGAAAAATTCACATGGTTGGGAAAGTCCATTGGACGTATAAATAATTTTTTTTTTACTTGTAAAATTCAGGTATGTTAATAGGGTTTTTCGAACTGTCATGTACCCTATAGATGGTTCAGTTTCCTTGATATATTGTTCCGGTAGGGCATTGTGTTGGTTTTTTTGAAGTGTAAGACCTGTGAGAGAAAAATTGACATGGTTGGGATAGGCCATGGGAAGTTTAAGTATTTTTTCAGATTTTTATACTTGTAAAAATTAGGTAAATTAATAGGGATTTTGGTACGGATAACTTCCCTCTATACAGTTCCAGTGGCTTTATATATTGTTCAGGGAGGGCACACCGTTGTTGTTTGTTTTAAGTGTTATTTTGGGAGAATAATTGACATGGTTGGCAAAGGCCATGGGATGTATAAGTATCTTTTCACATTTTTTAAAATTGAAACTTAAAGAAAATTCATAAAGATATTAGAACACTTAAGTTTCCTATGTCCGGTTCAGGTTGCTTTACATGTCGCTCAGACATACCTGAACCCTAATTATGTACATTAATTATGTACATTAATTATGTACATTAATAGGGATTTTGGTACAGTTAAGTTCCCTATATCCGGATCAGGTAGCTTTACATGTCGTTCAGAGTGGGTATTGCGTTAGTTTTTTTAAAGTGTTAGACATGTAAGAGAAAAATTGACTAGGTTGGGAAAAGCCATTGGATGTATAAGTGTTTTTAAAAAAAATTTTATTTTCCTAACACTAAGCCTAACGCAAACAATAACCCTAACCGTAATTATGTAAATTAATATGGATTTTCGGTCGGTTCATAATAGGGATTTTGGTATGTTTAACTTCCCCCTATACGGTTCCGGTGGCTTTATATATTGTTCAGGGAGGGCATGTCATGTACTCTATAGACGATTCAGTTTCCTTTATATATTGTTCAGGCAGGGCATTGTGTTGGTTTTTTTGAAGTGTAAGACCTGTGAGAGAAAAATTGACATGGTTGGGATAGGCCATGGGAAGTTTAAGTATTTTTTCAGATTTTTATACTTGTAAAAATTAGGTAAATTAATAGGGATTTTGGTACGGTTAACTTCCCTCTATAACGTTTCGGTGGCTTTATATATTGTTCAGGTTGGGCATACCGTTTTTTTGAACTGTTAGACGTTTGGGAGAAAAATTGACATGGGTGGCAAAGGCCATGGGAGGTATAAGTATTTTTTCACATTTTTTTAAAATTGAAACTTAAATAAAATTCATAGGGATATTAGTACAGTTAAGTTTCCTACGAACGGTTCAGGTAGCTATACATGTCGCTCAGACTGGGCATTGTGTTTGTTTTTTTGAACTGTTAGACCTGTAAGAGGAAAATTGACATGGTTGGGAAAGGCCATTGGATGTAAAAGAGTTTTTTATAAATTTTTTATTGTTCTAACCCTAAACCTAACCTTAACCCTAAAATTAACCCGAACCCTAACCCGAACCCGAACCCTAACCCTGACCCTGCCCCTGACCCTAAACTTAGCCTTATCCCTAACCCTAAACCTATCCCTAACCCTAACCCTAACCCTAACCCTAAAATTAACCCTAACCCTAAACCTAACCGTA
>NC_135379.1:68161162-68163662 GCF_049243985.1 Paroedura picta
TGTTCAGGGTGGGCATTCTGTTGGTTTCTGGGAACCCTAACCCTCACCCTAACCCTAACCCTAACCCTAACCCTAACCCTAACCCTAACCCTAACCCTAACCCTAACCCTGACCCTAACCCTAACCTTAACCCTAACCCTAAGCATGAACCTGACCCTGACCATTACACTGACCCTGACCCTGACCCTGACCCTGACCCTGACCCTGACCCTGACCCTGACCCTGACCCTAACCCGAGCCTTACCCCTAACCCTAACCCTGACCCTAAACTTAGCCTTAACCCTATCCCTAAACCAAACCCTAACCCTAACCCTAACCCTAACCCTAACCCTAACCCTAACCCTAACCCTAACCCTAACCCTAACCCTAACCCTAACCCTAACCCTAACCCTAACCCTAACCCTAACCCTAACCCTATCCCTAATTATGTAAATTAATAGGGATTTTCGGATGGTTCAGATCAGTATGCACGGTCCTGATTGCTTTTTGTATTGTTCAGGGTGGGCATTCTGTTGGTTTCTGGGAAGGGTTAGAACTGTGGAAGAAAAATTCACATGGTTGGGAAAGTCCATTGGACGTATAAATAATTTTTTTTTCTTGTAAAATTCAGGTATGTTAATAGGGTTTTTCGAACTGTCATGTTCCCTATAGATGGTTCAGTTTCCTTGATATATTGTTCAGGTAGGGCATTGTGTTGGTTTTTTTGAAGTGTAAGACCTGTGAGAGAAAAATTGACATGGTTGGGATAGGCCATGGGAAGTTTAAGTATTTTTTTAGATTGTTATCCTTGTAAAAATTAGGTAAATTAATACGGATTTTGGTATGGTTAACTTCCCTCTAAACCGTTCCGGTGGCTTTATATATTGTTCAGGGTGGGAATACCGTTGTTGTTTTTTTGAACTGTTAGACTTTTGAGAGAAATTGACATGGGTGGCAAAGGCCATGGGAGGTATAAGTATTTTTTCACATTTTTTTTAAATGGAAACTTAAAGAAAATTCATAGGGATATTAGTACAGTTAAGTTTCCTACGTCCGGTTCAGGTTGCTATACATGGCGCTCACACTGGTTATTGTGTTTGTTTTTTTGAACTGTTAGACCTGTAAGAGGAAAAATGACATGGTTGGGAAAGGCCATTGGATGTATAAGTGTTTTTTATAATTTTTTTATTGTTCTAACCCTAAACCTAACCTTAACCCTAACCCTAACCCTAACGCTAACCCTAACCCTAACCCTAACCCTAACCCTAACCCTAACCCTATCCCTAACCCTAACCCTAACCGTAACCCTAACCCTAAAATTAACCCTAAACCTAACCCTAACCCTAAACCTGACCCTAAGCCAAACCCTAACCCTAACCCGAGCCTTATCCCTAACCCTAACCCTGATCCTAAACTTAGCCTTAAACCTATCCCTTACCCTAACCCTAACCCTAACCCTAACCCTAACCCTAACCCTAACCCTAACCCTAACCCTAATTATGTACATTAATAGGGATTTTGGTACAGTTAAGTTCCCTATATCCGGATCAGGTAGCTTTACATGTCGTTCAGAGTGGGTATTGCGTTAGTTTTTTTAAAGTGTTAGACATGTAAGAGAAAAATTGACTAGGTTGGGAAAAGCCATTGGATGTATAAGTGTTTTTAAAAAAATTTTTATTTTCCTAACACTAAGCCTAACCCAAACAATAACCCTAACCATAATTATGTAAATTAATATGGATTTTCGGACGGTTCATAATAGGGATTTTGGTATGTTTAAATTCCCCCTATACGGTTCCGGTGGCTTTATATATTGTTCAGGGAGGGCATGTCATGTACTCTATAGACGATTCAGTTTCCTTTATATATTGTTCAGGCAGGGCATTGTGTTGGTTTTTTTGAAGTGTAAGACCTGTGAGAGAAAAATTGACATGGTTGGGATAGGCCATGGGAAGTTTAAGTATTTTTTCAGACTTTTATACTTGTAAAAATTAGGTAAATTAATAGGGATTTTGGTACGGTTAACTTCCCTCTATAACGTTTCGGTGGCTTTATATATTGTTCAGGGTGGGCATACCGTTTTTTTGAACTGTTAGACTTTTGGAAGAAAAATTGACATTCGTGGCAAAGGCCATGGGAGGTATAAGTATTTTTTCAAATTTTTTTAAAATTGAAACTTAAATAAAATTCATAGGGATATTAGTACAGTTAGGTTTCCTATGAATGGTTCAGGTAGCTATACATGTCGCTCAGACTGGGCATTGTGTTTGTTTTTTTGAACTGTTAGACCTGTAAGAGGAAAATTGACATGGTTGGGAAAGGCCATTGGATGTATAAGTGTTTTTTATAATTTTTTTTATTGTTCTAACCCTAAACCTAACCTTAACCCTAAAATTAACCCTAACCCTAACCCTAACCCTAACCCGAACCCGAACCCAAACCCTAACCCTAACCCTGACCCTGCCCCTGACCCTAAACTTAGCCTTATCCCTAACCCTAACCCTATCCCTAACCCTAACCC
>NC_135379.1:68166162-68176162 GCF_049243985.1 Paroedura picta
TGGTATGGTTAACTTCCCTCTATACCGTTCCGGTGACTTTATATATTGTTCAGGGTGGGAATACCGTTGTTGTTTTTTTGAACTGTTAGACTTTTGGGAGAGAAATTGACATGGGTGGCAAAGGCCATGGGAGGTATAAGTATTTTTTCACATTTTTTAAAATTGAAACTTAAAGAAAATTCTTAGAGATATTAGTACACTTAAGATTCCTATGTCCGGTTCAGGTTGCTTTCCATGTCGCTCAGACTGGGTATTGTCTTAGTTTTTTTGAACTGTTAGACCGTTAAGAGGACAATTGACATGGTTGGGCAAAGACATTGGATGTATAAGTGTTTTTTATAATTTTTTTTATTTTTCTAACCCTAAACCTAACCTGAACCTTAACCCTGGCCCTAATCCGAGCCAAATCCCTAACCTTAACCCTAACCTTAACCCTAACCCTAACCCTAACCCTAACCCTAACCCTAACCCTAACCCTAACCCTAACCCTAACCCTAACCCTAACCCTAACCCTAACCCTAACCCTAACCCTAACCCTAACCCTAACCCTAACCCTAACCCTAACCCTAACCCTAACCCTAACCCTAACCCTAACCCTAACCCTAACCCTAACCCTTACCCTAACCCTAACCCTAACCCTAACCCTAACCCTAACCCTAACCCTAACCCTAACCCTAACCCTAACCCTAACCCTAACCCTAAGTCCAACCCTAAGTCCAACCCTAAGTCCAACCCTAAACCGAACCCTGACCCTGACCCTGACCCTGACCCTGACCCTGACCCTGACCCTGACCCTGACCCTGACCCTGACCCTGACCCTGACCCTGACCCTGACCCTGACCCTGACCCTGACCCTGACCCTGACACTGACCCTGACACGAGCCTTACCCCTAACCCTAACCCTGACCCTAAATTTAGCCTTAACCTATCCCTAATCCTAACCCAAACCCTAACCCTAACCCTAAGGCTAACCCATACCCTACCACTACCCCTACCCCTACCCCTACCCCTAACCCTCACCCTAACCCTAACCCTAACCCTAACCCTAACCCTAACCCTAACCCTAACCCTAACCCTAACCCTAACCCTAACCCTAACCCTAACCCTAACCCTAACCCTAACCCTAACCCTAACCCTAATTATGTAAATTAATAGGGATTTTCCGATGGTTCAGATCAGTATGCACGGTCCTGATTGCTTTTTGTATTGTTCAGGGTGGGCATTCTGTTGGTTTCTGGGAAGGGTTAGAACTGTGGAAGAAAAATTCACATGGTTTGGAAAGTCCATTGGACGTATAAATAATTTTTTTTTTTACTTGTAAAATTCAGGTATGTTAATAGGGTTTTTCTAACTGTCATGTTCCCTATAGATGGTTCAGTTTCCTGGTTGGGAAAAGACATTGGATGTATAAGTGTTTTTTTATAATTTTTTTTATTTTTCTAACCCTAAACCTAACCTTAACCTTAACCCTGGCCCTAATCCGAGCCAAATCCCTAACCTTAACCCTAACCTTAACCCTAACCCTAACCCTAACCCTAACCCTAACCCTAACCCTAACCCTAACCCTAACCCTAACCCTAACCCTAACCCTAACCCTAACCCTAACCCTAACCCTAACCCTAACCCTAACCCTAACCCTAACCCTAACCCTAACCCTAACCCTAACCCTAACCCTAACCCTAACCCTAACCCTAACCCTAACCCTAACCCTAACCCTAACCCTAACCCTAACCCTAACCCTAACCCTAACCCTAACCCTAACCCTAACCCTAACCCTAACCCTAACCCTATTCCAACCCTAAACCGAACCCTAACCCTGACCCTGACCCTGACCCTGACCCTGACCCTGACCCTGACCCTGACCCTGACCCTGACCCTGACCCTGACCCTGAACCTAACCCGAGCCTTACCCCTAACCCTAACCCTGACCCTAAACTTAGCCTTAACCCTATCCCTAACCCTAACCCAAACCCTAACCCTAACCCTAACCCTAACCCTAACCCTAACCCTCACCCTCACCCTCACCCTAAACCTTACCCTAACCCTAATTATGTAAATTAATAAGGATTTTCGGATGGTTCAGATCGGTATGCACGGTCCTGATTGTTTTTTGTATTGTTCAGGGTGGGCATTCTGTTGGTGTCTGGGAAGGGTTAGAACTGTGGAAGAAAAATTCACATGGTTGGGAAAGTCCATTGGACGTATAAATAATTTTTTTTTACTTATAAAATTCAGGTATGTTAATAGGGTTTTTTGAACGGTCATGTTGCCTATAGATGGTTCAGTTTCCTTGATATATTGTTCAGGTAGGGCATTGTGTTGGTTTTTTTGAAGTGTAAGACGTGTGAGAGAAAAATTGACATGGTTGGGATAGGCCATGGGAAGTTTAAGTATTTTTTTAGATTGTTATACTTGTAAAAATTAGGTAAATTTATACGGATTTTGGGATGGTTAACTTCCCTCTATACCGTTCCGGTGGCTTTATATATTGTTCAGGGTGGGAATACCGTTGTTGTTTTTTTGAACTGTTAGACTTTTGGGAGAGAAATTGACATGGGTGGCAAAGGCCATTGGAGGTATAAGTATTTTTTCACATTTTTTAAAATTGAAACTTAAAGAAAATTCATAGAGATATTAGTACACTTAAGTTTCCTATGTCCGGTTCAGGTTGCTTTACATGTCGCTCAGACTGGGAATTGTCTGAGTTTTTTTGAACTGTTAGACCCTTAAGAGGAAAATTGACATGGTTGGGCAAAGACATTGGATGTATAAGTGTTTTTTATAATTTTTTTTTATTTTTCTAAACCTAACCTTAACCTTAACCCTGGCCCTAATCCGAGCCAAATCCCTAACCTTCACCCTAACCTTAACCCTAACCTTAACACTAACCCTAAGCCTAACCCTAAACCTAACCCTAACCCTAAAACTAACCCTAACCCTAACCCTAACCCTAACCCTAACCCTAACCCTAACCCTAACCCTAACACTAACCCTAACCCTAACCGTAACCCTAACCCTAACTCTAACCCTAACCCTAACCCGAACCCTAACCCGAACCCTAACCCTAACCCGAACCCGAACCCGAACCCTAACCCTAACCCTAACCCTAACCCTAACCCTAACCCTAACCCTAACACTAACCCTAACCCTAACACTACGTCCAACCCTAAACCGATCCCTAACCCTGACCCTGACCCTGACCCTGACCCTGACCCTGACCCTGACCCTAACCTGAGCCTTACCCCTAACCCTAAACCTGACCCTAATCTTAGCCTTAACCTATCCCTAATCCTAACCCAAACCCTAACCCTAACCCTAACCCTAAGCCTAAGCCAAACCCTAACCCTAACCCTATCCCTAACCCTAACCCAAACCCTAACCCTAACCCTAACCCTAACCCTAACCCTAACCCTAACCCTCACCCTCACCCTCACCCTAAACCTTACCCTAACCCTAATTATGTAAATTAATAAGGATTTTCGGATGGTTCAGATCGGTATGCACGGTCCTGATTGTTTTTTGTATTGTTCAGGGTGGGCATTCTGTTGGTGTCTGGGAAGGGTTAGAACTGTGGAAGAAAAATTCACATGGTTGGGAAAGTCCATTGGACGTATAAATAATTTTTTTTTACTTATAAAATTCAGGTATGTTAATAGGGTTTTTTGAACGGTCATGTTGCCTATAGATGGTTCAGTTTCCTTGATATATTGTTCAGGTAGGGCATTGTGTTGGTTTTTTTGAAGTGTAAGACGTGTGAGAGAAAAATTGACATGGTTGGGATAGGCCATGGGAAGTTTAAGTATTTTTTTAGATTGTTATACTTGTAAAAATTAGGTAAATTTATACGGATTTTGGGATGGTTAACTTCCCTCTATACCGTTCCGGTGGCTTTATATATTGTTCAGGGTGGGAATACCGTTGTTGTTTTTTTGAACTGTTAGACTTTTGGGAGAGAAATTGACATGGGTGGCAAAGGCCATTGGAGGTATAAGTATTTTTTCACATTTTTTAAAATTGAAACTTAAAGAAAATTCATAGAGATATTAGTACACTTAAGTTTCCTATGTCCGGTTCAGGTTGCTTTACATGTCGCTCAGACTGGGTATTGTCTGAGTTTTTTTGAACTGTTAGACCCTTAAGAGGAAAATTGACATGGTTGGGCAAAGACATTGGATGTATAAGTGTTTTTTATAATTTTTTTTTATTTTTCTAAACCTAACCTTAACCTTAACCCTGGCCCTAATCCGAGCCAAATCCCTAACCTTCACCCTAACCTTAACCCTAACCTTAACACTAACCCTAAGCCTAACCCTAAACCTAACCCTAACCCTAAAACTAACCCTAACCCTAACCCTAACCCTAACCCTAACCCTAACCCTAACCCTAACACTAACCCTAACCCTAACCGTAACCCTAACCCTAACTCTAACCCTAACCCTAACCCGAACCCTAACCCGAACCCTAACCCTAACCCGAACCCGAACCCGAACCCTAACCCTAACCCTAACCCTAACCCTAACCCTAACCCTAACCCTAACCCTAACCCTAACCCTAACACTAACCCTAACCCTAACACTACGTCCAACCCTAAACCGATCCCTAACCCTGACCCTGACCCTGACCCTGACCCTGACCCTGACCCTGACCCTAACCTGAGCCTTACCCCTAACCCTAAACCTGACCCTAATCTTAGCCTTAACCTATCCCTAATCCTAACCCAAACCCTAACCCTAACCCTAACCCTAAGCCTAAGCCAAACCCTAACCCTAACCCTAACCCTAACCCTAACCCTAACCCTAACCCTAACCCTAACCCTAACCCTAACCCTAACCCTAATTATGTAAATTAATAGGGATTTTCGGATGGTTCAGATCAGTATGCACGGTCCTGATTGCTTTTTGTATTGTTCAGGGTGGACATTGTGTTGGTTTCTGGGAAGGGTTAGCACAGTGGAAGAAAAATTCACATGGTTGGGAAAGTCCATTGGACGTATAAATAATTTTTTTTTACTTATAAAATTCAGGTATGTTAATAGGGTTTTTTGAACGGTCATGTTGCCTATAGATGGTTCAGTTTCCTTGATATATTGTTCAGGTAGGGCATTGTGTTGGTTTTTTTGAAGTGTAAGACGTGTGAGAGAAAAATTGACATGGTTGGGATAGGCCATGGGAAGTTTAAGTATTTTTTTAGATTGTTATACTTGTAAAAATTAGGTAAATTTATACGGATTTTGGGATGGTTAACTTCCCTCTATACCGTTCCGGTGGCTTTATATATTGTTCAGGGTGGGAATACCGTTGTTGTTTATTTGAACTGTTAGACTTTTGGGAGAGAAATTGACATGGGTGGCAAAGGCCATGGGAGGTATAAGTATTTTTTCACATTTTTTAAAATTGAAACTTAAAGAAAATTCATAGAGATATTAGTACACTTAAGTTTCCTATGTCCGGTTCAGGTTGCTTTACATGTCGCTCAGACTGGGTATTGTCTGAGTTTTTTTGAACTGTTAGACCCTTAAGAGGAAAATTGACATGGTTGGGCAAAGACATTGGATGTATAAGTGTTTTTTATAATTTTTTTTATTTTTCTAAACCTAACCTTAACCTTAACCCTGGCCCTAATCCGAGCCAAATCCCTAACCTTCACCCTAACCCTAACCCTAACCCTAACACTAAGTCCAACCCTAAACCGATCCCTAACCCTGACCCTGACCCTGACCCTGACCCTGACCCTGACCCTGACCCTAACCCGAGCCTTACCCCTAACCCTAAACCTGACCCTAATCTTAGCCTTAACCTATCCCTAATCCTAACCCAAACCCTAACCCTAACCCTAACCCTAACCCTAAGCCAAACCCTAACCCTAACCCTAACCCTAACCCTAACCCTAACCCTAACCCTAACCCTAACCCTAACCCTAACCCTAACCCTAACCCTAACCCTAACCCTAACCCTAACCCTAACCCTAACCCTAACCCTAACCCTAACCCTAACCCTAACACTAACCCTAACCCTAACACTACGTCCAACCCTAAACCGATCCCTAACCCTGACCCTGACCCTGACCCTGACCCTGACCCTGACCCTGACCCTAACCTGAGCCTTACCCCTAACCCTAAACCTGACCCTAATCTTAGCCTTAACCTATCCCTAATCCTAACCCAAACCCTAACCCTAACCCTAACCCTAAGCCTAAGCCAAACCCTAACCCTAACCCTATCCCTAACCCTAACCCAAACCCTAACCCTAACCCTAACCCTAACCCTAACCCTAACCCTAACCCTCACCCTCACCCTCACCCTAAACCTTACCCTAACCCTAATTATGTAAATTAATAAGGATTTTCGGATGGTTCAGATCGGTATGCACGGTCCTGATTGTTTTTTGTATTGTTCAGGGTGGGCATTCTGTTGGTGTCTGGGAAGGGTTAGAACTGTGGAAGAAAAATTCACATGGTTGGGAAAGTCCATTGGACGTATAAATAATTTTTTTTTACTTATAAAATTCAGGTATGTTAATAGGGTTTTTTGAACGGTCATGTTGCCTATAGATGGTTCAGTTTCCTTGATATATTGTTCAGGTAGGGCATTGTGTTGGTTTTTTTGAAGTGTAAGACGTGTGAGAGAAAAATTGACATGGTTGGGATAGGCCATGGGAAGTTTAAGTATTTTTTTAGATTGTTATACTTGTAAAAATTAGGTAAATTTATACGGATTTTGGGATGGTTAACTTCCCTCTATACCGTTCCGGTGGCTTTATATATTGTTCAGGGTGGGAATACCGTTGTTGTTTTTTTGAACTGTTAGACTTTTGGGAGAGAAATTGACATGGGTGGCAAAGGCCATTGGAGGTATAAGTATTTTTTCACATTTTTTAAAATTGAAACTTAAAGAAAATTCATAGAGATATTAGTACACTTAAGTTTCCTATGTCCGGTTCAGGTTGCTTTACATGTCGCTCAGACTGGGTATTGTCTGAGTTTTTTTGAACTGTTAGACCCTTAAGAGGAAAATTGACATGGTTGGGCAAAGACATTGGATGTATAAGTGTTTTTTATAATTTTTTTTTATTTTTCTAAACCTAACCTTAACCTTAACCCTGGCCCTAATCCGAGCCAAATCCCTAACCTTCACCCTAACCTTAACCCTAACCTTAACACTAACCCTAAGCCTAACCCTAAACCTAACCCTAACCCTAAAACTAACCCTAACCCTAACCCTAACCCTAACCCTAACCCTAACCCTAACCCTAACCCTAACCCTAACACTAACCCTAACCCTAACCGTAACCCTAACCCTAACTCTAACCCTAACCCTAACCCGAACCCTAACCCGAACCCTAACCCTAACCCGAACCCGAACCCGAACCCTAACCCTAACCCTAACCCTAACCCTAACCCTAACCCTAACCCTAACCCTAACCCTAACCCTAACCCTAACCCTAACACTAACCCTAACCCTAACACTACGTCCAACCCTAAACCGATCCCTAACCCTGACCCTGACCCTGACCCTGACCCTGACCCTGACCCTGACCCTAACCTGAGCCTTACCCCTAACCCTAAACCTGACCCTAATCTTAGCCTTAACCTATCCCTAATCCTAACCCAAACCCTAACCCTAACCCTAACCCTAAGCCTAAGCCAAACCCTAACCCTAACCCTAACCCTAACCCTAACCCTAACCCTAACCCTAACCCTAACCCTAACCCTAACCCTAACCCTAACCCTAATTATGTAAATTAATAGGGATTTTCGGATGGTTCAGATCAGTATGCACGGTCCTGATTGCTTTTTGTATTGTTCAGGGTGGACATTGTGTTGGTTTCTGGGAAGGGTTAGCACAGTGGAAGAAAAATTCACATGGTTGGGAAAGTCCATTGGACGTATAAATAATTTTTTTTTACTTATAAAATTCAGGTATGTTAATAGGGTTTTTTGAACGGTCATGTTGCCTATAGATGGTTCAGTTTCCTTGATATATTGTTCAGGTAGGGCATTGTGTTGGTTTTTTTGAAGTGTAAGACGTGTGAGAGAAAAATTGACATGGTTGGGATAGGCCATGGGAAGTTTAAGTATTTTTTTAGATTGTTATACTTGTAAAAATTAGGTAAATTTATACGGATTTTGGGATGGTTAACTTCCCTCTATACCGTTCCGGTGGCTTTATATATTGTTCAGGGTGGGAATACCGTTGTTGTTTATTTGAACTGTTAGACTTTTGGGAGAGAAATTGACATGGGTGGCAAAGGCCATGGGAGGTATAAGTATTTTTTCACATTTTTTAAAATTGAAACTTAAAGAAAATTCATAGAGATATTAGTACACTTAAGTTTCCTATGTCCGGTTCAGGTTGCTTTACATGTCGCTCAGACTGGGTATTGTCTGAGTTTTTTTGAACTGTTAGACCCTTAAGAGGAAAATTGACATGGTTGGGCAAAGACATTGGATGTATAAGTGTTTTTTATAATTTTTTTTATTTTTCTAAACCTAACCTTAACCTTAACCCTGGCCCTAATCCGAGCCAAATCCCTAACCTTCACCCTAACCCTAACCCTAACCCTAACACTAAGTCCAACCCTAAACCGATCCCTAACCCTGACCCTGACCCTGACCCTGACCCTGACCCTGACCCTGACCCTAACCCGAGCCTTACCCCTAACCCTAAACCTGACCCTAATCTTAGCCTTAACCTATCCCTAATCCTAACCCAAACCCTAACCCTAACCCTAACCCTAACCCTAAGCCAAACCCTAACCCTAACCCTAACCCTAACCCTAACCCTAACCCTAACCCTAACCCTAACCCTAACCCTAACCCTAACCCTAACCCTAACCCTAACCCTAACCCTAACCCTAACCCTAACCCTAACCCTAACCCTAACCCTAACCCTAACCCTAACCCTAACCCTAACCCTAACCCTAACCCTAACCCTAACCCTAACCCTAACCCTAACCCTAACCCTAACCCTAACCCTAACCCTAACCCTAACCCTAACCCTAACCCTAACCCTAACCCTAACCCTAACCCTAACCCTAACACTACGTCCAACCCTAAACCGATCCCTAACCCTGACCCTGACCCTGACCCTGACCCTGACCCTGACCCTGACCCTGACCCTGACCCTAATCCGAGCCTTACCCCTAACCCTAAACCTGACCCTAATCTTAGCCTTAACCTATCCCTAATCCTAACCCAAACCCTAACCCTAACCCTAACCCTAACCCTAAGCCAAACCCTAACCCTAACCCTAACCCTAACCCTAACCCTAACCCTAACCCTAACCCTAACCCTAACCCTAACCCTAACCCTAACCCTAACCCTAACCCTAACCCTAACCCTAACCCTAACCCTAACCCTAACCCTAACCCTAACCCTAACCCTAACCCTAACCCTAACCCTAACCCTAACACTACGTCCAACCCTAAACCGATCCCTAACCCTGACCCTGACCCTGACCCTGACCCTGACCCTGACCCTAACCCGAGCCTTACCCCTAACCCTAAACCTGACCCTAATCTTAGCCTTAACCTATCCCTAATCCTAACCCAAACCCTAACCCTAACCCTAACCCTAACCCTAAGCCAAACCCTAACCCTAACCCTAACCCTAACCCTAACCCTAACCCTAACCCTAACCCTAACCCTAACCCTAACCCTAACCCTAACCCTAACCCTAACCCTAACCCTAACCCTAACCCTAACCCTAACCCTAACCCTAACCCTAACCCTAATTATGTAAATTAATAGGGATTTTCGGATGGTTCAGATCAGTATGCACGGTCCTGATTGCTTTTTGTATTGTTCAGGGTGGACATTGTGTTGGTTTCTGGGAAGGGTTAGCACAGTGGAAGAAAAATTCACATGGTTGGGAAAGTCCATTGGACGTATAAATAATTTTTTTTTACTTATAAAATTCAGGTATGTTAATAGGGTTTTTTGAACGGTCATGTTGCCTATAGATGGTTCAGTTTCCTTGATATATTGTTCAGGTAGGGCATTGT
>NC_135379.1:68196162-68198662 GCF_049243985.1 Paroedura picta
ACAGGGTACTAGGGGGGTTATGGACTATATAGACATTTTCCGGAGGGAAGCAGGCAAGGTGTTCTCCTGGAACGAGGAGACCCAAATCGAGTACTTCCGGGAGGGCCTTAACCCGAAGCTCAGGGAATGGGCCGTGATCAAGGGGACGGAAGAAGATCTGTCTACACTGGAGGGGTGGTGTTTTGTGGTCGCCAAGCTGGAAGCCAGCCTGGGTTGGGCCGCCGCACCCCCCCGGGAGGCCAAAGGCGGGTCAGCCGAGGCGCCGAGACCGGGCCCCGACAACTCTCGCCCCAAACGACCCCCGAACCCCGAGCGGGAAAGGAGACGCTGGGAAGGTCTGTGCCTGAAATGCGGGGGGTCAGGACATTTCGCAGCAGCGTGCCAACGGCAAGGGGGGGAGGACCGCGGGCTCTCCCAGGGGGGAGGTGCGACACGCCCCCAGCAGGCACGACGGGCGGAGGACCTCCGCAACGAACCGGGAAGCGCCCAGGCGACGGGAAACGGCCAGGACCTGCTGTAGACGGCGCCGGGCAGCAGGTCCCGCGGTGCGAGGGAAAACCCCTGCAGCATGAGGCGCGACCTCCGAACGTGGTAATTTTAGAGCTCCGGAACCCGGAGAACGGACTAAGTTGGGTGGGGGAGGCTCTTTTGGACTCTGGATGCGACCACAGCATGGTCCACCCCCAGATAGCCCGGGCTTTGGGGCTACCGAAGCGCATTCGGAAGGTTCCCCTGGTTTTCGTCCAGATGGACGGCAGCCCGATTCAGGGGGGACCTTTCGGGGAAGAGGTGGGTCCTATCGCCATCCACATAGGGGACCACCAAGAGCTGCGGTGGCTGATCCAGGTCCCCGTAGCGGGATATCGGGCGGTGTTGGGCCTGGATTGGCTGAAGGAACACAACCCCGTGGTGGACTGGCGGGCGGGGACCCTGAAGTTCGACTTGACGGTGGGTGCACGGCATCGGGTCCCCCACGAGAATTCCAGCCACAAGAGGACGGCGGCGCGTCCCAGGGGAGCGGCGGCGGCGCAGCAGGAGAAACCAGAGCCCGAGGTCCCGCCAGAGTACCGAGACCTCGCAGCCGTTTTCAGCGAGCGGGAAGCGGACGAGCTACCCCCACACCGCCGCACGGACTGCGCTATCAACATCCCAGAGGGGGTGGTACTACCCAAAGGGCGCATCTACAAGATGAGTGAGGGTGAGCTCAAGGACCTCCGGGAGTTTTTGGATAAAAATCTGGCCCGAGGTTTCATCCGGCCCGCTTCCAGTCCCATGGGAGCTCCAGTCTTGTTCGTCCGGAAAAAGGATGGGTCCCGACGGCTGTGCCAGGACTACCGGGGCCTCAACGCCATCGCAGCGGGGAACGCTTACCCCCTCCCGCTGATCCCGGATTTGCTGGCCCGGCTGGGCAAAGGGACTCTGTTCACTAAACTGGACCTAAGGGAGGCGTACTACCGGGTACGCATCCGGGAGGGGGATGAGTGGAAAACAGCGTTTAACTGTCAATTGGGACAATTCGAATTTAAAGTGATGCCGTTCGGCTTAAGCGGGGCACCTGGGGTTTTCATGAGTCTAATTAATGAGGTGTTGCAGGACCTTCTGTTTCAGGGGGTGGTGGTTTATTTGGATGACGTCCTGATCTACAGCCAAGATCCCCAAGAGCACGTGACCCTGGTGAGGGAGGTGTTAAAGCGCCTGCTGGCAAACCACCTATACGTGAAGCTGGCTAAGTGCGAATTCCACCGTCCCTCCCTGGACTATTTGGGCTACCGCATCTCAGCCCAGGGCATAGCTATGGACCCCGAGAAGGTGCAGGCGGTGCTGGCCTGGGAAAGGCCCCGCACCCGGAAACAGCTACAAAGCTTCCTGGGGTTTGCTAACTTTTTTAGAGGCTTCATCCCCAGATACTCCTCCGTAGTGGCTCCCCTCACGGACTTGCTAGGTACCAAGGGGAGAGGTCCTCGCGCCACGCGGCCCAGCGCAGCGCTCGGCTGGAATGAGAAATCGGAGGCAGCGTTCCTGGCCCTCAAGCAAGCTTTCGCGTCTGAGCCCACGCTACTGCACGTCGACCCAACCCAGCCGATGGTGGTACAAGTCGACGCCAGCAACGCAGCAGCCGGGGCGGTTCTCCTGCAGCGAGACAAGGCGGGACAGCTGAGGCCGGCGGCCTACCTCTCACGAAAATTCGCCGAAACGGAGCGGAACTGGTCTACCTGGGAGAAGGAGGCGTTTGCGATTAAGTTCGCCCTCACCGAATGGCGGCATTGGCTGGAGGAAACAGAGGAGCCGTTCGAGGTCTGGACAGATCACAAGAATCTGGAGGCGCTCCGGCAACCGCGATCCCTGAACGCCAAGCAGATGAGGTGGGCGGAGTTCTTTTCGCGGTACAATTTCAAGCTTGGTCACATCCCCGGCAAAGAGAATTTCCTCGCGGACGCCCTCTCCCGTCTGCCGCATTATGGGGAGGGGTACGCTCCCTGCACCAGGTCCGTGTTTGGTG
>NC_135380.1:5000-10000 GCF_049243985.1 Paroedura picta
ACCCTAACCCTAACCCTAACCCTAACCCTAACCCTAACCCTAACCCTAACCCTAACCCTAACCCTAACCCTAACCCTAACCCTAACCCTAACCCTAACCCTAACCCTAACCCTAACCCTAACCCTAACCCTAACCCTAACCCTAACCCTAACCCTAACCCTAACCCTAACCCTAACCCTAACCCTAACCCTAACCCTAACCCTAACCCTAACCCTAACCCTAACCCTAACCCTAACCCTAACCCTAACCCTAACCCTAACCCTAACCCTAACCCTAACCCTAACCCTAACCCTAACCCTAACCCTAACCCTAACCCTAACCCTAACCCTAACCCTAACCCTAACCCTAACCCTAACCCTAACCCTAACCCTAACCCTAACCCTAACCCTAACCCTAACCCTAACCCTAACCCTAACCCTAACCCTAACCCTAACCCTAACCCTAACCTAACCCTAACCCTAACCCTAACCCTAACCCTAACCCTAACCCTAACCCTAACCCTAACCCTAACCCTAACCCTAACCCTAACCCTAACCCTAACCCTAACCCTAACCCTAACCCTAACCCTAACCCTAACCCTAACCCTAACCCTAACCCTAACCCTAACCCTAACCCTAACCCTAACCCTAACCCTAACCCTAACCCTAACCCTAACCCTAACCCTAACCCTAACCCTAACCCTAACCCTAACCCTAACCCTAACCCTAACCCTAACCCTAACCCTAACCCTAACCCTAACCCTAACCCTAACCCTAACCCTAACCCTAACCCTAACCCTAACCCTAACCCTAACCCTAACCCTAACCTAACCCTAACCCTAACCCTAACCCTAACCCTAACCCTAACCCTAACCCTAACCCTAACCCTAACCCTAACCCTAACCCTAACCCTAACCCTAACCCTAACCCTAACCCTAACCCTAACCCTAACCCTAACCCTAACCCTAACCCTAACCCTAACCCTAACCCTAACCCTAACCCTAACCCTAACCCTAACCCTAACCCTAACCCTAACCCTAACCCTAACCCTAACCCTAACCCTAACCCTAACCCTAACCCTAACCCTAACCCTAACCCTAACCCTAACCCTAACCCTAACCCTAACCCTAACCCTAACCCTAACCCTAACCCTAACCCTAACCCTAACCCTAACCCTAACCCTAACCCTAACCCTAACCCTAACCCTAACCCTAACCCTAACCCTAACCCTAACCCTAACCCTAACCCTAACCCTAACCCTAACCCTAACCCTAACCCTAACCCTAACCCTAACCCTAACCCTAACCCTAACCCTAACCCTAACCCTAACCCTAACCCTAACCCTAACCCTAACCCTAACCCTAACCCTAACCCTAACCCTAACCCTAACCCTAACCCTAACCCTAACCCTAACCCTAACCCTAACCCTAACCCTAACCCTAACCCTAACCCTAACCCTAACCCTAACCCTAACCCTAACCCTAACCCTAACCCTAACCCTAACCCTAACCCTAACCCTAACCCTAACCCTAACCCTAACCCTAACCCTAACCCTAACCCTAACCCTAACCCTAACCCTAACCCTAACCCTAACCCTAACCCTAACCCTAACCCTAACCCTATCCCTAACCCTAACCCTAACCCTAACCCTAACCCTAACCCTAACCCTAACCCTAACCCTAACCCTAACCCTAACCCTAACCCTAACCCTAACCCTAACCCTAACCCTAACCCTAACCCTAACCCTAACCCTAACCCTAACCCTAACCCTAACCCTAACCCTAACCCTAACCCTAACCCTAACCCTAACCCTAACCCTAACCCTAACCCTAACCCTAACCCTAACCCTAACCCTAACCCTAACCCTAACCCTAACCCTAACCCTAACCCTAACCCTAACCCTAACCCTAACCCTAACCCTAACCCTAACCCTAACCCTAACCCTAACCCTAACCCTAACCCTAACCCTAACCCTAACCCTAACCCTAACCCTAACCCTAACCCTAACCCTAACCCTAACCCTAACCCTAACCCTAACCCTAACCCTAACCCTAACCCTAACCCTAACCCTAACCCTAACCCTAACCCTAACCCTAACCCTAACCCTAACCCTAACCCTAACCCTAACCCTAACCCTAACCCTAACCCTAACCCTAACCCTAACCCTAACCCTAACCCTAACCCTAACCCTAACCCTAACCCTAACCCTAACCCTAACCCTAACCCTAACCCTAACCCTAACCCTAACCCTAACCCTAACCCTAACCCTAACCCTAACCCTAACCCTAACCCTAACCCTAACCCTAACCCTAACCCTAACCCTAACCCTAACCCTAACCCTAACCCTAACCCTAACCCTAACCCTAACCCTAACCCTAACCCTAACCCTAACCCTAACCCTAACCCTAACCCTAACCCTAACCCTAACCCTAACCCTAACCCTAACCCTACCCTAACCCTAACCCTAACCCTAACCCTAACCCTAACCCTAACCCTAACCCTAACCCTAACCCTAACCCTAACCCTAACCCTAACCCTAACCCTACCCTAACCCTAACCCTAACCCTAACCCTAACCCTAACCCTAACCCTAACCCTAACCCTAACCCTAACCCTAACCCTAACCCTAACCCTAACCCTAACCCTAACCCTAACCCTAACCCTAACCCTAACCCTAACCCTAACCCTAACCCTAACCCTAACCCTAACCCTAACCCTAACCCTAACCCTAACCCTAACCCTAACCCTAACCCTAACCCTAACCCTAACCCTACCCTAACCCTAACCCTAACCCTAACCCTAACCCTAACCCTAACCCTAACCCTAACCCTAACCCTAACCCTAACCCTAACCCTAACCCTAACCCTAACCCTAACCCTAACCCTAACCCTAACCCTAACCCTAACCCTAACCCTAACCCTAACCCTAACCCTAACCCTAACCCTAACCCTAACCCTAACCCTAACCCTAACCCTAACCCTAACCCTAACCCTAACCCTAACCCTAACCCTAACCCTAACCCTAACCCTAACCCTAACCCTAACCCTAACCCTAACCCTAACCCTAACCCTAACCCTAACCCTAACCCTAACCCTAACCCTAACCCTAACCCTAACCCTAACCCTACCCTAACCCTAACCCTAACCCTAACCCTAACCCTAACCCTAACCCTAACCCTAACCCTAACCCTAACCCTAACCCTAACCCTAACCCTACCCTAACCCTAACCCTAACCCTAACCCTAACCCTAACCCTAACCCTAACCCTAACCCTAACCCTAACCCTAACCCTAACCCTAACCCTAACCCTAACCCTAACCCTAACCCTAACCCTAACCCTAACCCTAACCCTAACCCTAACCCTAACCCTAACCCTAACCCTAACCCTAACCCTAACCCTAACCCTAACCCTAACCCTAACCCTAACCCTAACCCTAACCCTAACCCTAACCCTAACCCTAACCCTAACCCTAACCCTAACCCTAACCCTAACCCTAACCCTAACCCTAACCCTAACCCTAACCCTAACCCTAACCCTAACCCTAACCCTAACCCTAACCCTAACCCTAACCCTAACCCTAACCCTAACCCTAACCCTAACCCTAACCCTAACCCTAACCCTAACCCTAACCCTAACCCTAACCCTAACCCTAACCCTAACCCTAACCCTAACCCTAACCCTAACCCTAACCCTAACCCTAACCCTAACCCTAACCCTAACCCTAACCCTAACCCTAACCCTAACCCTAACCCTAACCCTAACCCTAACCCTAACCCTAACCCTAACCCTAACCCTAACCCTAACCCTAACCCTAACCCTAACCCTAACCCTAACCCTAACCCTAACCCTAACCCTAACCCTAACCCTAACCCTAACCCTAACCCTAACCCTAACCCTAACCCTAACCCTAACCCTAACCCTAACCCTAACCCTAACCCTAACCCTAACCCTAACCCTAACCCTAACCCTAACCCTAACCCTAACCCTAACCCTAACCCTAACCCTAACCCTAACCCTAACCCTAACCCTAACCCTAACCCTAACCTAACCCTAACCCTAACCCTAACCCTAACCCTAACCCTAACCCTAACCCTAACCCTAACCCTAACCCTAACCCTAACCCTAACCCTAACCCTAACCCTAACCCTAACCCTAACCCTAACCCTAACCCTAACCCTAACCCTAACCCTAACCCTAACCCTAACCCTAACCCTAACCCTAACCCTAACCCTAACCCTAACCCTAACCCTAACCCTAACCCTAACCCTAACCCTAACCCTAACCCTAACCCTAACCCTAACCCTAACCCTAACCCTAACCCTAACCCTAACCCTAACCCTAACCCTAACCCTAACCCTAACCCTAACCCTAACCCTAACCCTAACCCTAACCCTAACCCTAACCCTAACCCTAACCCTAACCCTAACCCTAACCCTAACCCTAACCCTAACCCTAACCCTAACCCTAACCCTAACCCTAACCCTAACCCTAACCCTAACCCTAACCCTAACCCTAACCCTAACCCTAACCCTAACCCTAACCCTAACCCTAACCCTAACCCTAACCCTAACCCTAACCCTAACCCTAACCCTAACCCTAACCCTAACCCTAACCCTAACCCTAACCCTAACCCTAACCCTAACCCTAACCCTAACCCTAACCCTAACCCTAACCCTAACCCTAACCCTAACCCTAACCCTAACCCTAACCCTAACCCTAACCCTAACCCTAACCCTAACCCTAACCCTAACCCTAACCCTAACCCTAACCCTAACCCTAACCCTAACCCTAACCCTAACCCTAACCCTAACCCTAACCCTAACCCTAACCCTAACCCTAACCCTAAC
This sequence comes from Paroedura picta, assembly GCF_049243985.1. Classification (NCBI taxonomy): domain Eukaryota; kingdom Metazoa; phylum Chordata; class Lepidosauria; order Squamata; family Gekkonidae; genus Paroedura; species Paroedura picta. The sequence goes on from NC_135380.1 coordinate 9,825, forward strand.
CCTAACCCTAACCCTAACCCTAACCCTAACCCTAACCCTAACCCTAACCCTAACCCTAACCCTAACCCTAACCCTAACCCTAACCCTAACCCTAACCCTAACCCTAACCCTAACCCTAACCCTAACCCTAACCCTAACCCTAACCCTAACCCTAACCCTAACCCTAACCCTAACCC